>NW_007247768.1:148172-212869 GCF_000164805.1 Carlito syrichta | reverse complement strand
GCCACCGCAGCCTCGACCTGCTGGGCTCCAGCGATCCTTCCGCCTCAGCCTTCCAAGTAGCCGGAATTACAGGCACGCGCTACCATGCCCGGCTGATTTTTTGATTTATTGTAGAGATGAGGTCTTGCTGCCTAGGCGGGTCTCGAACCCTCGGGTTCAGGCAATCCACTCACCTCAGTCTCCCAAAGGCGCGGGATTACAGACTGAGCCACCGAGCCCGGCTCTCATCGCCTTTTCTGACTCTGACTCCTCTGCCTTCTTTAAAGACCCCCATAATTACATTGGGCCTATATGGATAATCTAGGATAATCTCTTCATCTCATGATCCTTAACTTAATCCCCTATTCAAAGTCCCTTTTGCCATGTGAGGTAACATATTCACAGGTTCCAGGGATTAGGACATGGATATTTGGGGGGCCATTATTCAGCCTACCACAGTGACTTTTTTTTTCAACTTTTCTGTAATTTCTCTCTCTCTCTCTCTCTCTCTCTCTCTCTCTCTCTCTCTCTCTCTCTTTTAAAGATGTGAGGTACAATTCAGGATTAGGTATACAAGTGGTCATCATACAGGTAAAGTTTCGTCCTCCCTTTGGTACTCACTTCACTTGATTTGAGATCAGGTACCCTTATTAATGTTATGTCCCCACCCCCCATCCCCACCCTGGAGGTATCCCGCTACTGTCAATCCCTTTCTTATCATATTATGGTAATTGTTCAGGGTCCACTTATGAGTGAGAACATGTGGTACTCTGCTCTTGGATTCTGTGATAGATCACTGAGTATGATAAGCTCTAAATCCATCCAAGTTACTGCGAAGTCCATATGTTTGTCCTTCTTTATGGCTGCATAATATTCCTTTATGGCTGCATATTCGTGTATATGTACCACATTTTTTAATCCAGTCCAGTTTCGATGGGCAGCACAGTTGGTCCATGTTTTTGCAATTGTGAATAGTGCTGTAATAAACATGCATGTGCAAGTATCTTTTTTTGTAGAATGATTTGAGTTCCTCCGGGTATATTCCCAGAAGGGGGATTGCTGGGTCATATGGAAGGTCAATTTCTAGTTCTTTCAGAAATCATCCAAAGAGGTTGCACTAGTTTACATTCCCACCAGCAGTGCAGAAGTGTTCTTTTTTTCTCGGCATCTTCATCAGCATCTGTTGTTGTTTGTTTTATTAATGATGGCCATTCTTATTGGGGTTAGCTGGTATCTCAATGTGGTTTTGATTTGCATTTCTCTGATGATCAGTGAGGCTGAGCATCTTTTCATGTGTCTGTTGGCCGCCCATTATCTCTTCTTTTAAGAAATGTCTATTCATGTCTTTTGCCCCCTTTTTAATGGGGCTGTATTTTTTTTTCTTTTGGCACATTTGAGTTCCTTATAGACCCTGAATGTTAGGCCTTTGTCAGATATACAGTTAGCAAATATTTCTTCCCCATTCTGTGGGCTATCTCCCTGCTCTCTTGATGGTTTCTTTTGCTTTGCAGAAGCTTTTCAGTTTGATGTGGTTCCACTTGTCTATCTTATCTCTTATGGCATGGGCACTTGGGGTTTTGATCAGGAATTGGTTGACAGTTCCAATTGCCATAAGGGCGTCTCCTGCATTTTCTAAGGTTTTTATAGTTTGAGGTTTTATTTTTAGATCTTTGATCTATTTAGAGTTGATTTTTGTGTATGGTGATAGGTAGGGGTCCTGCTTCAATCTTCTGCATGTGACCAGTCAGTTTTCCCAGTACCATTTACTGATTAGGTTCTACTCTCCCCAGTGGTTGTGTTGGAGGCTTTGTGACTTTCCTCATAGGCTTTTTCAATGGAAGTATTTAAGCTTATAAATCTCATTCCCCCACCAGAAAGCCCTAGCAGCCTTTTCTGCTTTAATTCTCCCCGTGGCACTTATTACCATCTCACATACTGTATATCTAACATTTGTCTGTCTAGCCCATTAGAATGACGGTAGGTAGGGTTTGACTCTTTTGTTTACTGCTATATCTCCAGTCTCTAGAACATAATAAGCATTCAAGACATGTCTATTGAATGAAGTCAAAGACATCTCATGAGCAATAACATGGTGGAATGAGACTCACAACTGGAATCTGCAAGTAAAATACATATGCAGAAGATATTACTAATATTTGCTAATGTCCTGTGCTCTCCTTTTTGGCACATGGAAAACCACACTTCTCACTCTTTTTGCAGTTGGTTCTGGTCACTGAAATGTGATCATAAGTTAGCTATATCAAGTTGGGTCTGAGGCAGTAACAAGCCCATGCACTCTTCTTCAGCCTCTATCCCCTGCTGAGACAACTAGAAGGGCAGTCGTTTCAGAGGGTGTAGGTACAGATGGCAGAATCTTTGACAGCCCAAGTCTCTGAATGACTATGCAAAGCAGAGCCTTCACTCCACCCCCACTAACCAGAGTAGGACAAATAACACAATCAAGAAATCAACTTGTTATAATAGGGCACTGAAACATCGAATTGTTTATCAGAACACAACAAGACTATTCTGATTAATACAGAGTTTGCTACCAATAATTGTGTGCCCTTGTAAAAAAGAAAATATGTGGCACTGACTTCACAGTTAGATGGCCATTGGCAAGGCAACTTATATCAGTGGTTATAAAGGTTGTAATTCATGTTTTACGGTGACCAGATATTTAGTAAAACTGTCACTCACGTAACTTGGGAAGTAGATCATATTTAAGTGAACCTGGTGCTCGAGGGGAAAACATAATGTTAGAGTGTTTGTTTAGTGATATTTGTCATGTTTGGCTAGATACTAAAAGAAATAAGCCCAGGGAAGAATTTCTCAGTTTGAAGGCAGAAATGAAACGAAATGAAGAAATTTAGGAATTGGAACTTTGTAGAATTGAAAAAGCCTATTGCTTCTAGAACCCAAATAGTAAAATTTAAGAGTCAGAAGGCAATTTTAAAGGAGATGCCAATAAAATCTTTCAACAAATTATATTACCTAAAGGCAAGGATCAAATTAAGGATATATTGCTCAGTAAATCTTTTTCAATTGTATAAAATTACTCGTGGCAGATATTAAGAGTAAAACTTGTCCACAGAAGTGTGATTGCCTGGAGAAAGAGAGCTGGGGGAGCAAAAATGCAAAGAAATGAAAAATTTGTCTCAAAAGAAACCACAAGATCTTTCACTTTTATTCCATCACCTTTCTGAAAAATTTGATTCTAACACCATTAGGTGGACAGAGCAAGGTGGACCTCCATATCTGGTATGGAGGTGGGGGGAGCCTTGGCAGCTCAGAGGAGGACACTAAAATCTGAGCAGAATTAGGAGACCATCAGCATAGATCGCCACTCGGGTCTGAGCTTGAGTGGGTGAGGGGAGCATCCACTTGGAAGAAGGCGGGGAGCATCCTGGCGAGTGCTGTCAGAGCTGAGGAGGAGGATGAGGGAGTCCACATGGAGGGGCAGCGAGGTGTGGGTGTCAGAGGACATCCATGTGGGAAATACAGCCATGGGTTGGGGTGGAGGTGGCAAAGCCTGAGCAGGGTGACGAAGACATCACCCATGGAGGATGGTTTATCACAAGTTCAGAGCCTGAGCAGGGTGGAAAAGGCATTCCCATAGAGGGAATGGCCCATATGGGTGTTAGACCCCAAGCAGGTGAGCAAGAATCCCTGTGGAGGAGTATGAGACCGTGAGTGGGGTGAGGAGGGCATCTCTGCACTAGAAGAGCAGACCAGGTCCAGGCGTCCCAACCTGTAATGAAGAGGATGTTTACACCTCAAAGGAAGCAGCGGTGAATGACCATATACCGGCGATCTGTGACATATGCATGAGACAGGTTTCTCATTGTCAGAGAATGGTGTTACAAACAGGAAAAGAGTAAACTAGAATGAACCTTGTGGTGCATCAGTGTGAACTTTTGGACACTGTATACATATAGGTAGCCTTCCCTATCTTGGGTTTTCATCTGCGGATTCAACCAACCACAGATCAAAACCAGAGGCTACAAGAACCAAATATACGTATTTTTCCGTCTGTCACTGATTCAGAACCTGTGGGTATGGGAAGTTAACCCCATTTTATGTAAAGAATCTGAGTATCTGAGGATGTTGGTATCTGTAATAGGTCTTGGAACCAATCTCCTGCAGATATAGAGGGTCAACTATATACATTATATACATACACATAGAAATATATATGAATAAATACAGATGTAAATATATACTGGGGGTGCAAAAAGAGAATACACATTTTAAGAGATGTTATCTATGTATTACTTTTTCAAAGCTGAACTGAATTACAGTAGCAATGTATAGTTTGCTCAAAAGATGGCATTAATCTTTTGTTATAGGTATATATTGAGTATTGCAATTTTAATACAGTTTTTTCCTTTCTTAAAATGTGTATACCTTTTTTTGGCTATATATATATAAACATAGATTCCCTAACTGTCCTCTGAGAAAGGTTAGGTATAATGACACTCAAATAGCAATGGGCACACCAAGTGCCTAGATCATGGCTTCTATATGCCTATTCTTTACCAAAAGGAACCAAGACTCTTTGGAGAAATAGTGGGCTCCACAGCCAAGTCAAGAAAAGTACAAGATGAACTTGCAATATTTTGTCCTAGAAAATAAAGAATACTTCAAAGAATGATAAAGACATGTCCAAAGGACACAGAAGCCTGCCTAAGCAGCCACTCGCTGGTCAAATCTAGGATAATTATATTACCAAAATAAATAATGATAGCAGATTACAGTTTATTAAACAAAATGAAAAACATATATTTTCCTGATACAAATAAATAAATGAATAAACTGAAAATTTGATAACTAATGGAATATATGCATAGTTCCAAAGCACATTCCCACAATACTTACTACTAATTACAAATGGAAAAAGAGTGACTTTACAGTGGAGAAGCATAACAGATATCATCTCGTTCAAGTAAACAAAGTGAAAAAAAAATCAAAATCTGTGTCACCTAATGGCATGTGATAAGAAGAACACAGCGTCACTCCTGTGATAGTCCTGCCAAAATGTACACCTTGTATCTAATAATGAAGAAACATGAAACAAATGCAAATCGAGGAACACAGTACAAAGTAATTGGTCTGTAATCTTCAAAAGTGTCAAGGTAAAGAAAGTCAAGGAAAGACTGAAAGGAAAGAGGCCAGAGTAAGGGACCCTAAGAAGACATGACAATGAAAAACAGCTCATAATTCTGAATTGTATTTTGTTGTTGTTGTTGTAAAGGGCATTTTTGAAATATCTGGCAAAATTGTAGTGTGTCTGAGGACTAAATAATAGTAACGTATCAATGTTAATTTCCTGATTTTGATGATTGTATTTTGCTTACATAGGAGAATGTCCTTGTTAGTAGGAAATGCACGTAGGGGGACAAAAAGGCAACAGAGCAGCAAATTACTCCCAAATAGCTCAGGAAAAAAAAATTCTTTGTACCATACTTGCAACTTTTCATTACGTTTAAGATTGTCTTAAAATGATAACGATGATAAGAAGAAGAAAGGAGGAGGAGGAGGAGAAAATAATTTGTGACTTTGGCACATGAAGATGACTGGAATGAAAAGGAAAGAAGCTTAGTGAAATAAGCCAGACACAGAAAGACAAATGGAGCATGATCTTATTCACATGTGAAATCTAAAAGAAGGTGATCTCATAGAAGTAGAGAGTAGGATGTTAGTTGAAAGTAGAAAGAGGCTAGGGTGGTTTCCGGGGGTGGGGAGGTGGGGGGGAGAATTGGAAAAACGTTGAACAAAAGCTACAAAATTTCAGCTAAATAGGAGAAATAATGTCAAGAGACCTATTGTGCAACATGGTGCTTATAGTTAATAATATATTATGTCCTTGAAAAATGCAAGAGAGTACATATAGTTTCAGCACAAAACTAACAACTATGGGAGGTAATGCATATGTTTATTATGTAATCAAATAACATGTATCTCATCCATACAGAGGCAGTGAAACGTCCAAATAGTATTCTCCAATATCTCTTCCTTTGCTATGGTAATAAAAAAAAAGTCATGTATTACAGATACTACAGCTACAAGATGGCAAATTCTCTATCAGCCTGGGTTGAGTGTTACCGTGAATTCAGATACCTAATAGAACATAAGGCCTGGCTCAGTGGCTCAGCCTGTAATCCCAGCACTTTGGGAGGCTGAGGCGAGTGGATTGCCTGAGCCCGTAGGTTCGAGATCTCCCCGAGAAACTTGGCAAGACCTCGTCTCTACAATACATCAAAAATTAGCTGGGTGTGGTAGTGCACGCCTGTAGTTCCAGCTACTTGGAAGGCTGAGGTGGAAGGATCGCCAGAGCCCAGCAGGTTAACACTGGGGTGGCCGTGAGTGTGCCACTGCACTCCAGCCTGGGTGACAGAGTAAGACTCTAACTCAAAAAAAAAAAAATTAAGCCACTGAGTATGTGGGTTGTTCACTACTGTAGTATAATCTATTCCATATAGATACTTAACTCAAAGAATCCTGGTGGAGGGAAAGTAGAAGACATGAGCATCAGATTGGAGGTGAAAGAAGAGAGATAGGAGTGATGTCTTTGTGGGATACTACTACAAGTTAACCAAAGAGACAAAGGATATGGATTTTCTGGTGGAAATAACAATACTAATATAGCAACAAGACATCAAAATGTGATTCTAGGGCCATATAAAGGGAGAATATGCCCTTTTGATTCCTAGCCCTTTAAATGCTTGAATTCTTGGCTCCTGAAGTGAATCTTCTACAAATTCTTGGCTGTAGGATTTCTGTTTCCTTACCCACTTCTGGTTTTTAACAATCCTCAATTGGTTTATCCGTGATACCCATTACCATAACTGCTTACCCTGTATACCCTCTTTGATGAGGGTCAACACCTCACTACTGAGGGTTTCAGATGACTGCCAAAATTATATAAGACAATTGCATTAGATATTCACAAAATGTAGATTTTGGTCAAGCACCCAATGTTCAAGTGCTAAAATCAATATTCAGCGAAAGCCAAGAAAAAGCTAAAAATAGCCATCATAAAAGGAAGTTCTGAGATACAAAACATACCATTTTACTTATAGATATGCAAAATGTATATTTTTGCAAAATGTACTGTTTTTATTATTATACTATATCTAAATATTATTGTTGCAATTTTATTACTAAACTTTTTAAAATAAAATTTTTAAGTTTATCGTTAGAACGTAGGAATAATACTTGCCAGTGTGGTCAGCCAACTGTTCCATGGTCCCCTAGCAGCACATTTGTAAGATTAAAGGACTTACTAAAATTGACAAAATAATAAGAGACTTGGAGGCAGTTAATTTTTCTCTAGTATTTTCGCCTTATCCTCTAGTGTACTTTATTATATCTAGTTTTTGTCTGTGGTTTTGGAATTTTCCCTTCTTATGAAATTTAGAGGTCACAAAGTTGACATTTTTAATTCATACTCAAAAGATGTAAAAAATTCCCAGAAGAAATTTTTCTTAAAGAATAATGGCTTACCTGGAATTACATAAACAAAATTTAAATATGGTTCTTGCTATGGTTCAGATGTGGTTTGTTTGGCCTTGCCCAACTTCACGTTACAATTTGGTCCCCCATGTTGAAGGCGGGGCCTGGCGGGGGCGGGACTGGGGACAGGGCGGAGGTGGGTGGGTTGTGGACTCAGATCCCTTGGGAATGGCTTGGTGTCCTTCTCGAGGGAGTGAGTGAATGAGTTCTCAGCTCCCTGGAGAGATGCTTGATGAAAAACCTGCACCTCCTCCCCTCTCTCCTGCTTTTCTTTCTCGCCATGTGGTTTGCACAAACTGGCTCCCATTCATCTTCCGCCAAGAGTGGAAGCCATTTGAGACCCTCCCCTGATACAGATGCTGGTGTCACCCTTCTTGTACGGCCCACAGAACCGCAAATCAAGTATACTTCTCTTTATAAATGACCCAGTCTTGGGTATCTTTTTTACAGCAACACAAATAGAATAGGACAGATCTTAAAGCTTATTTTAATATACATCAGATAATTTTATCAATATTAGAACTGTGGCAAAATAATGCTTTTTTTATTATTCTTTTTCATAGTATCCAACTTCTTTTAAGTATGTATTTTCTGAGAAAGGATAACTTCCTGAAGTGATCCAGCTAGCATAGTTTCTCTTAATTTTTGTATTAACTGCTCGTCTATTTTATTTATTGACTATTTGAAAATTCTTAATTGTTTCTACATAAAATGAACAGCTTTCATAATAATTACCCTTCCATTTTATAACTGCAATAATAAATATGGTTTCATGCCTTTAATAGTCTGAGAATGTTCGTATGTAAATATATAAAGAGATTTTTACTAAGCAACATCTAGACTGCTCACTTATTTTTAAAGGCATCAACAATAAATCTGAATAGCATATCATGTTTGTATTCCTTATGTCATTAAATTAGTTAGATATCATAGTGAACCACAAAATGATGTTGCTATTGACCACATCCAAGCTCAAAAGTGCCCCCAAGTTGTGGTTAAACATGTATCTATGCCATTCTGACCTTCAAAGGCTAACACTGATGAAGCCACGTTTGAATAACAGAGTTTTTGACCAAATTTCCAAGGTAAAGCCAAACTTTGGTATATCTTTAGTCTGCACAAAAGACACTGTGAAGAAAAATATGTAGGATTGACAGGAAGGTGAATGCCAAAGACCACATTAGTACCAGGTACAATTTAATAAGGAAAGCGATTGGGATTGAGCTGGGTTAGCAAAGGCTTCAAGGTAACGAGGGAAGCAGAATCCATAGGCATGAAAGAAGGAAGAGGAAACCACATCTTTTCCTAGGTTTGGTAAAGAGTGTGTGTGTGGAGGGGAGGTGTTTGCACTAACTAAATAGAAAGTTCATCTAAAATATTTAATTTAAAAAAAAGAAAGAATTGGAAAATATGTAAGGAGGCAAATATCTGGACTCTCTTCCCACCTGTGCTACTTATTGATAGTTCTACCTTAATCAAGACACATAAGCCATCTAAGCCTGGATTTTCTCATCTATAAAAGATAGATAACAATATCTACATTGTTAAATTCCTAAAGTGCAAAAAAAGTTTTGTAGATTCTGAAGCTCTACATAAAATAGATTGCAAACATTTTTCTCAGTTTATTAATAAACTCTATTCTATTCTGGTCATTTCCTTGCCTCTTCGGTTTGCTTGATACTACTTTGCTTATAGGTTGTACTATAAAATAAATATATTTATAAGTGTTATCAAAATTTCCATTTTACATTTAAGCAAACTGAGGCACAGAGCTAAGATTACATCCAACATAACATGCATAATTTACTAATAAGACCAAATTTGAGAGCCTACAAAGTTACATTTAGGCTTGGTACACAATTGCTTTGCTAAGCTAAAGTCTCTGGCCTTGCCTGATAACCCCATGAACTCAATGCTGAATCTTTTCATTCTATTAAGATAAAAAATTTAATTGACAATTAATTTATTTAAGTTGCTTGAATATTCATTGCAAAACCAGGGCTACTCCAAGACCAAACAGGTGATACCTTTGCCTCAAAAAGTGTCAAAACTCAGTCTTAAAAGCCGCAAATAGCCAGGTGTGGTGATTCATACCTGTAATGTCAGTGCTTTGAGAGGCTGAGGTAGGAGGATCACTTGAAGCTGGAAGCTTGCAACCAACCTAGGCAACACAGCAAGATCTTGTCTCTACAAAAAAAAAAAAGCCCCAAATAAAATTACCCATATTGACACATTGGGTTCAGCCAGGACTACGGTGAGCTGACTTACCTGAGACCACAAGGGAGGCTTTTTGGAATTGGTCAGGACCACATAAACATCAGAGATAGCATTCACTATCCCAGAGCTATGCTTTGACCCAATTGGGGAAATGGCTTCATTCAAGAATTCACTCCAGAGTGACATGAGCAAGATGGCAGAATAAGAGCTTCCCACCATCATCCTCTCACAGAAGTACCCGTTTTGACCACACCCCACAATGAGAATACCTTTGAGGGAATGTAAGAATTCAGTGAAGAATTCCAGCATAATGTTGGAGCCAAAGATCCAAGAATAGACTCTTTGAAGAAGGTAAGAACATTTCCATTTTACCCACGTAACCCTTCCCAAAGAAAGCACAGTTCAGTGCCAAGAGACCACACTGGTCCATGATTTTTCCCATGTGGGAGGTGAGAGTGTCCAGAATGAGCACTCAGCTTCCCCAGCCATCAGGGATGCTGCCCAAGGGACCCGTTTCTTTCTTTCCCAACCCAGAATTTTGATGCTATTGGTATGACTGAGTGGCTGGAAGAAATTGGGAGCAGGGACAAAAGGTCACAGACTCTACTAACCACCCTGTGAACTCCATCAGGAAGGCGGCTCATAAGCTGCTTGGGATGGCTCACCTGAAGACTACCCTCCCCAACTGTGCCCATGTGCAGGTACAGCCACTGCTTTCCCACAATCACCATCGAGCCTGACATTGAGGCCCTGTAGCCTCAGGGGCCCAGATGTGTCTAGGGTGCCCCCCTACACTGACTGCCTAGCAGTCGAAATGTTGCTTTCTTGAAGCTTTCATCTATGGCAGTGTTTCCCCAAAACCTGCATGGAGGAACACCTGATTTCTGGGAAGATGTCTCCGAGATGGGCACTGGACCTGCCCATCCAAGCATCCTCTCCCTGCCAGACCCAGGCAAGTTTCCCCACTAATAAAGTGCCAGGTGTCAGCAAATAAATGTTTTTAGAAGATTTTTTAAAAAGACCCAGCTACATGCTGCCCGCCAGAGCTTTAAGACACACGTAGACTGAAAATGAAAGGGTAGAAAATAATATGCCATGCAAATGAAAGCCAAAAGAGAGCAGGAATAGCTATACTTATGTTAGACAAAATAGACTTTATGACAGAAGTGTCACAAGAAACAAGCAAGGGCATTATATAATGACAAGTGGGTCATTCTTCTAAAGAATATAATTCAAAATATATATACACCCAACATAAGAGTCCATAAATTCATCAGATAAATATTAACAGATCTGAAGGGAGAAATGAACAGAAATATAATAATAGTAGTGGACTTTTATATTCCACTATTGACAATGGATAGGCCACCCAGACAGAAAATTGGCAAGGAAACAACAGACTTAAACTCCACTTTAAACCAAACAGAACTAACTGAATATGCAGAACATTCCATTCAACAGCAGCAGAAAACATATTTTTTCCAAGTGGACACAGAAAAATGAAAGTCCTTACACATCGTTGGTGGGAATGGAAACTGTAGAGCTTTTATGGAAAACAATATGAAAGTGACTCAAAAAATTAAAAATAGAACTCGAATAAGATCCAGCAATTCCACTTCTGGGTATACATCCAAAACAAATGAAATCAGTATGTTGAAGGAATATCTGTACTCCCATGTTCATTATATCACTATTCACAGTAGTCAAAATATGGAGACTACCTAAATGGCTGCTGATGGAAGAATGGAAAAAGAAAATGCAACACACACACACACACACACACACACACACACACACACACACACACACACACTAGTCCTTTCTTATTTACAGTTTCACTTTCCAAGGTTTTAGTCAAACCCAGTCAACCATGGTCCAAAAATAGGTGAACACAGTACAATAAGATATTTTGAAAGAGAGAGAGAGACCACATTCACCTAACTTTTATTGTAGTATATTGTTATAATACTTCTCTTTTATTATTCGTTATTGTTAATCTCCTACTGTGCCTCATTTACAAGTTAAACCTTATCGCAGGTATGTATGCAAGAAAAAAGGGATCAGTGCCATCTGTGGTCTCTGCCTTCCGCTGGGCATCTCGGAACACATCCTTCACAGACAAAAGGGACTACTGTATATATAATGGGGTAGTATTTAGTCTTAAGTAAAAAAAGAAAATCCTGCCATTTGCAACGACATGGATAAACCTGGAGGACATTATGCTAGGTGAAATAAGTCAGACACCAAAGACAAGTAACATATGATCTCATATATGAAACCTGCAAACAGAATATAACAAAAACAGAGGGTAGAAGCTTGGTTACCCACTGGGGATCAAGGGGTAGAGGAAACAGAAGATGCTAGTCGAAGGGGGCACAAACTTTCAGTAATGAGATGAATAAGTTCTGGAGAGTAAATGTACAGCCCGATGGCTGTAGTTAATAATAATATATTGCATACACGAAATTTGCTAAGAAAATAAGTATTCTCACCAAATACACACAAAATGGTGCCTGTATGAGAAGATGGTTGTGTTAGTTGGCTTGATTACAGTAATCATTTCACAATATAGGCATATATCAAAACATCACGCTGTACACTTTAAATATATACAAATTTTGTTTGTCAATTATACTGAAAAAAGATGGAAAGGAGAGAAAGAGGGAAGGTGGGAGAAATGGAGCGAGGGACAGAGGGAAGGAGAAAGGAAAAAGAGAGTAATTGCAATAAGCAGTAAAAACAATTAGGAAAATAAATCTAGTATGAGCTCATCAATTCAAGCTAATTAAGAAATCAAAACCACTATTGGTAAGTAATCCTCCTGATGAACCTACGAAGCTTTGTAGTGCCATCTGCTGGTGTGGAAGCCCCATTGCAGACTGAGAGGCTGTTTTGCACCTTTGTGAAACATTTTAAGATTGCCTGCTGAAATTGTCTTCAAATTATGAAGTTGCTACTGCTTCTAGTTTGTCTGCTACTTTGATTTTTTGTAATTAGTGCATTGTCATTCTTGTGTCAGTAGTAAGTTGCAGTATTTTAATATTTATAAATTCAAGAATTTTTAATAAAATATTAAGGCAGAACTTGAATGAAGGGACCAAAAAGTAAAAATTTAAAAAAACAAGATTCCACTCCATAACACGCATGTGTGGGAATTATCATAAACACGGGTAAAGGATCCTGAAGCAGTCTTTTCATATAAGCATGGGATGTGTGCTGGGAGGCAGGCCTATGACTGCTCTTTTGTATGAAAATACCAGGTGATAATTATGCACTGCTGTGTTGTCATGGCAATCACTGACATACAGGAATGGGCACATTCATTGTCGTTGAATGTTCAAGTCTCACTTAGACTCAACCACAGGAGTTAGAGACTGTCTTGCATTCCCTCTGGCTCCTCCAAGGCAGCAGAAACAAATGGTCTGGGATCACAGATGGGAGAACCTTTAAGCCTGAGGTCTCCATCAATGGCTTAAAAAGGGGAAACCCCAAGCCTTGGGCCAGACATATTCCAAGTGCTGTAGGTCCCAAGGAAAGAATGAACAAGAATTATGGCAACAAAGGAACCGGAGAAACAGAGTCAGAAGGACTTTATTGGCAGCTCTACAGATTTCTCATACTGCCCTTAAAGGTGGCTTACTTTGTGGTAGGGCCCTGGTGGCTGAGTCTGCCTAATCCCAAGGATTAGTATAGGAAGTCACTTGAGTAATACTCTCAAACCATGCTTTCCCATTCAGTTTTTATCAGTTATAAAGTAATATGCAAGAAAATACTCTCATTTCTCCCATCTCCATTCTGGAGTGATATAAGGCTACAAGCTGGCTAGGCGTGTCTGCTAAGCAGAACCAAATTTGCCCTGGTCTAAAGTGAGGGACACTGAGAAGTGAGAAGTTATGCATGTTCTCCAATCTTATTTTTATCAGTAAAAGAGTCAATATTTTTATCTCCATCCTTCTGACTCTTTTTTTTTTGTCCATTGATTTCAAGAGGGGAGTATCAGGGTATAATTGATTAGACACCCATCAAACCCCAGACTTGTGCCCAGGATTTACTGCTCAAAATATGTGTATGATCATGAGTTAGTGATTTAGTCCATCTGAGTCTCTATTTTCCCATGCATAAAATAGGTATAATTGTAAAAACAACATAGAAATGACGTACCTCCAGGATTGTTTGGCAGGAGAACATGGTGTAACCCAGGAAAGTTCTCACTGAGTGAATGGAATGCTGTAAGGGCTCAAAAAATGTCACCTATTATATTCACAATGTCATCTTTTAAACTTATTTTTATACTTTATTGTCATAATTTTAATCTTTGCTGTAAAAATGCATTGCCCTGTCTCGTTTTAAACCCGTTCTTTCAGCACTGACATCAGCTAATGCCCCAAACCATCTCTACCCCGATCTCTGTGGAGAAGGATTTGAGGCATTAGCTGATATTGGTGAAGATGGGTTTGGGCATTAGCTGATGTCAGTAGAAATAGGATTGGGGTATTACTGATATCAGTAGAGATGAGTTTGGGGCATTAGCTGATATCAGTGCTGAAAGAACTAGTTTAAGAGGAAAACACAGCACTAAAATTCTAGGGCAAAGATCGAAATTGGACTATTGTCAGAACATAGAAAATAAGAGAAATCCAATTGTACAAAGGAAGAAACAAGTTTTACAATGTGTGTGTGTGTGTTCTGGAAGGGAGTGCAAGAGTCAGGTAAATCAATACCTTGCAAATTGCTAGCACTCAGAGGTTGGCGGGTTATCACTTCCAGAGAGAGAAGGGAATTGCAGGCTTTAGATGCACGCCTTCCAGGAGCACCATAAGCAGGCACAGATGGTGCCCTTGCAGGACGGCAAGGCTAAAGATCCAGTAGACAGAGGCAGACATTTGTAGCAAAGGCTTATGGGATAGGCTGCTGTGGCTACTTTCCCATTGTAGGTGATCACCTCATAGAGCGCCCACACGTTTAAACTGGAAGTTTTGCACAATGTTGAGGCAAAGCAGTTAACACATAAGACAGTGACGATGACAATGATAATGCCTGACAGCACCACCTAAAACGTATCAATTCCTAAATAGGAAGCCTAACAATGTGCATTCAGTATCTCATTTCATCCTCACTACAATTCTATGGCATGGATACAATTTTAACTTCCTCACTTGACAAATGAGAAGACTGTGCTCAGGGAGATTAAGTGATTTGCCCACGTTCACACAGCGAACGACTCGTAGATTTGGGATGCACACCTGGCTAACTTGAGAGGAAGAAAAATTATAGATAAAATATAAGAAATTCTTCTGTAAAAATACATTGGTAGAAGGAATCACTAAATAAGAAGTGGATTTTGAAAGATCTCAACAGCAGAGGAAAAAAAGAGAAATCTTTATATTCTTAGAATTATGTATTGGATTTGAAGCTCTTTTGCAAAAGACTATTTTGAATATGCTGGAAAAAATAAAACTATACTCCGCTTTCAGAAATGCTAAGAAAAATCCCCAAGCACCACTAGAAAGAAAAGATGTGTGGTGGTTATTAATAATTAAGTGACCATCGAGTCATGCAGGGACATATGGTTATTCTTCCTGGACCATGTGTCCAAGAGAGTCTGGAGAGTTTACCAAGCTCATCAAACCTACTAATTTACAAGGATACAAATAACATGTCCAGGAAAGATATAGTTGTAAAACTAAGTAAATTTGAGATCATGCTAACTTTCATCACTTCCAGTTGATAGCCATAACTTTAAATGTAAACAGTGCCTAGGAAAGTAAATTATTAGCCATACACCTGGTGCTGATAAAAAAAAAAAAGTCTCTGTTCTCTGAACCATGTCCAATGGAAGTGCAGTGAGTACTTTCAAAGAAATTAAAAAGAAAACTGAACAGATGTTATAAAAAGTCCAGCACTCACACACTATAGAAGAAACAAGGTAGTATAATCTTTACCCTAAAAGTTGCTAATTGCACAAAACAGTACTGAGAAAGCATATATTCTTAGACATATAGATAAACAAAAAAATTTTTAAATTGTAAGAATGTACTATGCCAAACATATCAGATTAAAAGATCTATGTGAAAGGGATACATCTTGATCAAAATACAAATGATCAAATTTTCCAAGATATAGACAACCGGGAAAGATCATATTCATGGAAGAAATGCTATAGGGAGTCAAAGTTTTACACCTATTCAGGCCCAGAGGTCTTTTTTGTTTTTGTTTTTGTTTTAAGATAAGTTCTATCAAAACTTAAAAAAACAAACCTGGTGCTAATTAAAGCTATTCCAAAACATTTTTTTGTGTGTGGGAATATTAACTGAATACAAACTTCTGCCTCCATTTACTGATATAGCTCTTTAGAAATGGCAGAAAAGGCATTGTGAAAAGAAAAAAATTCTTAAAAGTACTATAAAACAGAGATGTACACCAATGACCCTAAGAGTCCATGAAAGAAAATATACGCATAGAATTCAGTTTACTGAAGAAACCATTTTCTAAAACATGCGAGAGTTCTGCTAGGAAAGTCAGTGATGACTATGAATGTACTTCAACTTAAGGGTGTGGATGTAGAGAGTCAGGACTAACCCCTGGCAAAACATCCGGCTGAGTGATTAAATGAATATATTTTGAATGTTTGGTCAGGTTGACCCTATAGGACTATCACATCTCTTATCTACTTGTACCAAGAAGCAGCCAACATAGCATTAAACTTCAGGCTAAAATTATGAATATGGGTGTCAGGACAAGAAAAGAAAAGCATTGTGTTAGATAACTTGTAACACCCCAGAATAAGCAGAAAAACTATGCCCCCCACCCCCACCCCCCAGATAGCTATTATCACATACCTCCTTGAAGTATTTGAGGTCAGACAATTAAGTTTGCAAGCATGCCACCATGCGCTTACATTGGCAGCACTATAAAAACAACTTGGTAAGGTCTCATAACCTTGGTGTATTAGTGTCTCACAGCTGTGCTCATGTTGACGTATGGCAGTGTCTTGTTGAGTGGCATTCATCATTGCTGTTGCATGTTTTTGTGTGCCATTGCAAGAGTGTAGGAGTTTGAATTAGAGCATCTAACAAACATTAAATTTCTTGTCAAACCAGGCAAGAGTAGGAGTGAAATCAGGGACGTGTTAGTCCAAGATTTTAGAGATAATGCCATGAAGAAAATGGCAGTGTACAAGTGGATTAAATGTTTTTCTAAGGGGGGCAGAAACCATCACTGATGAAGAGAGGTCAGGATGGCCAGTAACGAGCAGAACTGATGAAAACATTGCAAAAATTTGTCAAATTTTGCATCAAAATCATCAGCTGACTGTGGGAAGCATAGCAGACCAAGTAAACATCAATGGAGAAACAGTTAGGAAGATCTTAACTGAAAATCCTGGCATGAGAAAGATGTGTGCAAAAATGGTTCCAAATGAGCTCTTGCATCACGACAATGCACCAGCTCACACAGCAATGTCTGTGAGGGAGTTTTCAGTCAGTAAACAAATAATTGTATTGGAACACCGGGACACCCTCCCCACTCATCTGATCTGGCCCCCAGTGACTTTTTTTTACCCGAAGATAAAGAAAATATTCAAAGGGAGACATTTTGATGACATTCAGAACATCAAGGGTAATACAACAACAGGTCTGATGGCCATTCCAGAAAAAGCATTCCAAAATTGCTTTGATGGGTAGACTAGTCACTGATGTCAGTGCATAGCTTCCCCAGAGGAGTACTTCAAGGGTCACGGTAGTGATATTCATCAGTGAAATATGTAGCATTTTTTCCAGGATGAGTTCGCGAACTTAATACAGAACTTTATCTGTGGTTTCAGTACACCAAATCACCTGAGACAGAATTATCCCCTACAAGAATACCACATCCACTAAAAATAGACTGAGGAAATTCTCATATAAAAATGAATGCACAAGCAAGAAACCTTTAATATTGTGGAAATTATTATTAAAAAGTACTGAACTCAGCAAACAGAATACTAACAAAATAGTTAAAAGAACAAACAGAGCATTTTAAATAAGTCAAAGTCACATCCTTAGTGAATTACAACCGAATATTACATCAACTTAATAAGAACAGGTTGAAAAATGAGGAACCAAGAAATTACGTTATGCCAGATAGTCCATCAATTTGAATCAGTGGAAGAGTGACTGAATTAATCAGAAAGACTCAGCTGAGGACTTCTCCCAGAATGCAATACAAAAGCATAATTAGAGAGCATCAAAGGAAAATTAACAGAAAAAGAAAATGAATTCAGTTATTTTTAAATCCATCCAACAGGAGAATCAGAGAAAGAAAACAGAGAGGACATTTTTTAAATTTTTAAAGAAAATGCCAAGAACTGAAAAACGACAAGTCTTCAGATTGTAATCAGGATAATAAAAAGCATCATGCCTATGTACCTAAAAACAAAATTGTCAAAACACCAGCGTCTCAGCTTGGGTTCTCCCAGGCAGCAGACTGAGAATCTGAAATGTGCAAATAAAACGTTTTCTTGGGGATTGTTGTCCGGAACAACACTTGTGAGAGGATGAGGGGAGCAGGCCTAAGCAGAGGGAGAAATTGAACAGTCATGTATTTGCAGTAATGCCTCACCTAATCACATAGGGAGCCCTGAAATTGATAGAGGCCCTTCCACGATATAATTGCACTTTAACGAAATTCTAGGAAAGACAAACTATAATGTCATAAAGCAGATTATTTGTTGCAAAGGAGGGAATCTACTGCAAAGGCAATAAGAGAACATTTTGGGGATTATGGGAATTGTCCTATATTAAGATTGTATATATTTGTTAAAATGCATTTAATTATATACATTAACTTGGTAGATTTTATTTTTGGTAAATTGCACCTAAATAAAGTTTATTGGGAAAAGGAAATGAGTTCTGAAAAAGAAAAATGTAAGAATATTGAAGAATCAACCTAGGAGATTCATTATCCATTTCAGAAAGAAACAGAAATCCCAAGATGACAGTTATGCCATTGGTTTAAAGTTAATTGACAAATTATGTCATAGATTCCCATGCAATTGTGATAAATACACAACGAGATGCTATGTATTTTTTAGTCAGTTCCCCCCAATGGTAACATGTCACAAAACTATAGTACATTTTTACAACTAGAATATTGACATTGATGTAATCCACTGATCTTATAGTTTTACTTGTATTTATACAAATGTGTGTGTGTGCATATCTAATACAATTTTATTGTTTGTACTGATTTGTACAAACACAATCATTAGTTTGTTTTCCATTTTAATAATTTTGTCATTCCATGAGTGTTATACAAATGAAGCTAGACAGTGTGTGAACTTTTAGAATTGTCTTTTTTTCAGTCAACATCATTCCCCTGAGATTCATTCAAGTTGTTGTGTGTGTCAGCTGCTTGTTTCTTTTTGTTGTTGAGTAATATTCCATGCTATGGATGTACCATGACGTTTTTAACTCTTCATCCACTGAAGGACATTTGAATTATTTCCAGTTTGGATTGTTACCAATAAAGCTGCTATGAGTTTTTCATGTATAGGTTTTTGTATAAACATAATTTGTGAATCGAATGACTAAGTATACAATTGCTGTTTCCTATGGTTAACTGCATGTTTTATTTTCTAAGAAGCGTAGCACTTAATATTTCCATTAGCAATGTATAAACAATCTAATTTTTTTGTATCCTCACCAGCATTTGGTGGTGTTTCCATTTTTAAAATTTTAGATATTTTGATAGATAAATAATAATATGTTATTGTGGTTTTAATTTGCATTTCCCTGATAGCCAATTGAACATCTATTCATGTGCTTATTTACCATCTGTCCTTCCTCTTTGGTGAAATACCTATTCATGTCTTTTACCATTTTCTAATTGGATTGCTTGTTTTTTTACTGTTGAGTTTTGAGGACTCTCTATATATTCTAGATAATAATGCTTTGTTAAATATGTGTTTCTCAGACTCTTTTCCAGCATGTAGGTTGTCTTTTCATCCTCTTTACAGGATCTTTTTTTTTTTTTTTTTTTTTGAGTTGGAGTCTCACTCTGTCGCCCAGATTGGAGTGCAGTGGCCGCTCCCGGCCACCGCAACCTCGACCTGCTGGGCTCTGGCGATCCTTCCGCCTCAGCCTTCCAAGTAGCCGGAATTACAGGCGCGTGCTACCACGCCCAGCTAATTTTTTGATTTATTGTAGAGATGAGGTCTCGCTGCCCAGGCGGGTCTCGAACCCGCGGGCTCAGGCAATCCACTCACCTCAGCCTCCCAAAGGCGTGGGATTACAGGCTGAGCCACCGAGCCCGGCTACAGGATCTTTTATAAAGCAAAAGATCTTTATTTTGATGACGGACAAATTATCAGTTTTTCTAGAGGCTGAGAAATTCAAGATCAAGCACTGGCAGATTCAGTGTCTGGTGAAGGCCTGCTTCCTGGTTCACAGATGACCATTTTCTTGCTGTGTCCTTACTTGGTAGACAGGATGAGGAAACTCTCTGGGCTCTCTTTTATTTAGGCACTAATTTCATCTATGAGGGCTCCACCCTCATGATTTAATCACTTCCCACAGGCCTCACTTCCAAATAAATTAACATATAAATTTAAGAAGGGGACACAAACATTGGTCTATAGCAGTGTATCATAACATTTTAAGAGCTACTACTAAAAAGAGAAATAAAACGTATACCTTTCAAATTACCAATGAAGAGTCTGTTTCCAGTATGGTTAAGTGTGCTTTTACTGGGCTAACCCTCCCACACATAATGACTATAAACTCTGAGGTAGGGGGGCTTTACCCAAACCTGTGGAAGAGAAGCCAAATATAGGCAACTTCTGAAGGGAGTTGACATTTAGAAAAGAAGAACAGTACTGGATTAGTTTCCTGTTTCTGTGGCTTTAAATCTAAGGAAAAAACCCAGTCTTTGCTGTGCAAGGTATCTAAAACCTCTGTAGTAAATGTTCCATCTTTGTGACTTGAAGGGGAAGAAGATAGTCACTAGAAACTCATTGCAAAGTGAGAGGATAATCCTGGAAACAAGAGAGTGGGAGGCCCAAATGCTGTGTACAATCTCCAACCCAATCTCCGGCTGTCTCCAGGCTATGCATGTGCAGGACAGATTCCAAGCTGCCTTGCTAAGGGCAAGAGAACTGAACTGAGACCGTACCTGCTCCCCAAGAAGCAGGATTTGCAGTTTAAGTTCAAGTAAGCTGTCTGCTAAAATGATGGAAACAAATAAAAAACACTCATCAGAGGAATTTAAAGCAATTCACTTCTGCAACGTAACATTTACAATATCCACTATTCTGTCCCTCATTACTCAATTTATGAAGAAACAGGAAATTGTGACCATTTCAAGAGAAAAGACATTCAAGGGAGAATGATTCCAAGATAACTCAGATGCTGGAATGAGCAGGTTTTAAACTATTCTCAATGACATAAAGAAAAATATGCTCACAATACATGAAAACATAGGAAATATGTGCACAAAATATAAACTAATAAAAGACAGAGATTTTAGAACTCAGCTATTTTTTTCTTAAGTCACTGTATATATATATATACTCAACAGTGGGATGAAGATGACAGAGAAGACTCCGTGAATTTAAAGATAAATTGATAGAAATTATTCAATCTGTTAAAATTTTAAAAATAAAGCAAGCCCCAGAGACATGATCAAAAGTCTAATGTGCAATTAGAGTCACAGAACAAGAATATAGAGAACAAAGAAAAAATGTAAAGAACTCATAACCAGAAACACCCTAAACTTGGAGAAATACATAAATTCGTGGGTTCAAGAATTTCATAGAAACTTAGGCAGGATAAACTTAAGGAAAACCTCCTAAGTACATTACAGCCAAACAAAAGATAAGGAAGGCATCTTGAAAGCTGCCAGAAAATACTGACATATTACATAAAAAGGCAGTAATTATGCAAATAACAGCTGACTTCATCTTGAAATAATGGAGGCCAGAAAACAGAGGAATAACATCTTTAAAGTGCTTGAGGAAAACAACTGTCAGTACAGAATTTTATATCCAACATAATATCCTTCAGGAATGAAGGTTAAATACAGTGTTTTCAGATAAAATAAGTGAAGATAATATATTGTCAGTGGATTCATACTGTAAGAAACACTTTGTTGTGATTTTTTAATGCTTTAGTTTCTTTCTAACATGGTCTTGAGGCCTCTCCATCCAGAATGGCCATAAGCCTAGACAGCCACTCCTCCAGGACAGCCTGACTAGGGGGAAAATTAGGTTCAGGTGTATGTGTCAGGTGAGACACAACAAGGGGGTGTAACCAAAATGCAGAAAAGTGAAGAGAATGGAACTGAGATTTGAGCTGCTTCCCAAGGAGCAGGGCTTAGAGCTTGAGTTCAACCAAGTAAAGTTGATTATTCACAGGTCCTAGAAAGGTTAGGGGTGCTGATGGGAGACCAAGAAAAAGTCTGGAGACAGCAGGGAGCTCAACCAGAGGGTGGGAGTGAGAGAGAGAGCCTATGGGACTATGAGGTTATTAAGGTTCATGGACATGATCCTTTAGGCTTTCCCATGGTGTTGTGAATTGACTAGTTTAAGAAAACACTTCTGAAGTGGGAGAGGGGACTTATTTACATGACTCTGGTGTTGACCATTAGGTTATATCCTGGTCAGCAGCTGTGGAATATGTTGGGTTTTGGGTCAGTGATATGAGGAACAAGCAGGCTATGTCATGAACAAACACACGGGAAAGGGAAGTTTTAACTAGGTCAAAAGTGATTGGGTATGACTGAGTTTCCAACAACTTATATCAGGCCTAAAAACGGGTGCCAAGGCAGCAATTATATTAAACCAACTTATGACATACTTGTTAACAAGGCCTCTATGTGATCCTTATCCACGCTAAAGTTTGAAAACCACGGATATAAATGGGAATTTAGTACCATATACAAGGTCAATTAGAAGATCTTTGCTGTACTTTTAACTCTAAGTTCTGTGAGTGTATGATTTAATGGCATGCAATGAGGAAGTTTGGCTGACTGAGCTAGACCTCAGATATTGTAAGAGTTGGTAATATACTTTTATGACCCCTGGGCACAAACAAGGCTGCTACTGGATTTATGTGTAAAGCACGGCATGGGGTTTTAAAGAGAGTCCACTCCCAACCTGTATCTGAAATCTAGCACTGTTATGGCACCCACAGGTTCATTAGCTTTGTTGTCATTGAAAACTAAGTTTCTGGAAGCAATATTACATCGAGGGTAAAATAGAGCCACGGAAGCCACAGCAATACTCCTTCGAATTGCTTTGCAAGCGTTGCTTGTCAACAGGCAGGAATCATAGCAGAGAGAGACAGGAGAGGCAGACACAGGGAAACCAACAAACTGGTTCAGAGGCATATATGTGGCACCCATTTGAGAATGATCACAAACAGCTGGAAAGACTTTTTGTTAGGTGAGGGTGGCAATGGGAGGAAATGTCTTCATTTGGTGTGGCCAATTGACATTTGGGCTTCAAACCTCTGTGTATGGCAAAGAACCAATCAGGTGGTGGGAAATAAAGATAGAAAAAGAAGAAGGCAAAGTCTGACAATGTCACTTTTTTTTTTTTAGTTGGAATCTCATTCTGTCGCCCAGACTGGAATGCAGTGGCATGCTCTGGCCACCACAGCCTCGACCTGCTGGGCTCGGGCGATCCTTCCGTCTCAGCCTTCCGAGTAGCTGGAACTACAAGCGCGACGCCCAACTAATTTTTTGATTTTTATCGTAGAGATGAGGTTTCGCCAAGTTGCCCAGGTGGGTGTCGAACCTACGGGCTCAGGCAATCCACTCACCTCAGCCTCCCAAAGCGCGGGATTACAGGCTGAGTCACTGAGCCCGGTTGATAATGTCACTTTTAAAAATCGACCCCTCCATGCTGGCTACTGGCTGTAACACTATTCTTATGGGGCAGAAATGAGTATCATGTTCTCAGTATTAGTGTGTTGAAGCTTTATGGCTTTACTCATTCTTGTGGGGTAAGGCAAGAATTCACTCTGCAGTCATCTTCTCAGGGGCAGGGAATGAGAACCTCATTGGGACATGAGTCGTCATGATGGCAAGAGGGGTGTTTGGGATCTGGCTGAGAAATCACATAGATCTAAGTCTTAGATTACTGGTTTACCCTTCATGTGACCTTGACAAATTTCATCATCTTCTTTGAACTTCAGTTTCATCACCTGTCAAATGGAAATAATAATGGTCCACCTAAGGGATATGATTGTTGTTGATGTTCTCTCTAAGCAATTTATTTTGTTTTCTAAAGGAAGCTTAACAAGTTTCTTCATTTCTGATTTTCCTTTTCTCTAGGAGGCATTATTGATAAATTTTGAGGTACAAAAAGATAACAGCTGGGAAGAACTTGAAGCATGAATCAGGATAGGGTTTTGTTCTGTGCATGAGAGATTTAGTGACAAGAGGTCATGTGACTACCGAGATGTTGCTTGTGAGGCTACATGTACTTTCTTTTTTCATGCTTGCCTGGTATAGAATTCATACTGTGTGTTTTACATTTGAAGGAAAAACACACATCATTTTTGGTGTTGGTGTTCATTTCTGTGACCCCTAAAAACTTTGTAAAGCTAGGCAGCATCTTCTCACTCACTGCATTACACAAAAGAGTGGTTTCATTTGAAAATCTACTTGTCTAAGGTAAGTGTCTCTCCTTATAAAGGTAACTCAGCTTTAGGGATACCCCTGTTGCATGCTCAAGGGAATTTATAACTGCACACAAATATAAATCTCATCTTGAGGGTCTTTTCATCTGAATCCCCCAGGAATTTTTGCCATATAACTTAACCTTAAATTTTTCTCTCTCTTCCTATCTGAAATGAACCCTTTATGACTTTTTTTGACATCACTTCTAACTCGATACTTTCCACACTTTGGATTTCAAAAACTAGTGATGCGTTCTTTGCTTTCTTTTATTTTTACCCTTTCTCTCCTCCCTTCCTCCTTCCCTTCTCTTCTTCTTTCCTCACTTCCTTTCTTCCTTCCTTATTTGCAATTTTTCAATAAATTGTAAACTTTCAGTAAAATTTAGGAAAAAATACATTAAACATTCATGTACTGACTGCCCAGTTTAAGGAATAAGCTCCCCAGTTACCATCTCCAGTCCAATTTCTCTTCTTCCCCTACCAGAGGCAACCACTACCCTGAATTTTGGTGTTATCACCATGCATGATGCTAACATTTTACCACATATGTATGTACCCTTGCACGTAATATGTGATTTTTTTGTCGGTTTTCATATGCATAGTTTCATAACATTTATATCCTGCAACTTCCTTCTTCTTCTTCTTTTCTTTTTTCCTCAACATTTTGTTTTTGAGACAGAGGTTTCTTTTTGTTTGTTCATTTGTTAAACTATGGCAATTTAAAAGCTAGCACATGCTTTCTGCCATTTATAAAAAGTAACATTTCTGCCGGGTGCAGGAGCACAAGCCTGTAACCCCAGCACTTTGGGAGGTGGAAGCAAGAGGATTGCCTGAGCTCAGGGGTTCGAGACCGGCCTGAACAACATGGCAAGACCTTGTCTCTACAATAAATCAAATAATTAGCTGGGCGTGATGGCACATGCCTGTTCCATCTTTTTGGAAGACTGAGAAAGAAGGACCATCTGAGCCCAGTAGGTCAAGGCTGTGGTGGCAGTGAGCATGCCACTGCACTCCAGCCTGGGTGACAGAGGAAGACTCTAACCCACAAAAAAAAAGTAACACTTCAATGTCCCAGTTAGAAATAATCTCAAAACAAAGAACAGTCTTCAGTTTGTTAAACCGTACACATTTATCTTTATGGGAGATACGGCGTTGGCTTTGCTTTTCTATCTAACCTTGAAATGGTGTCAATGTCATCCCAAGCCAAAAACCCGGTACAGGCCAACAATGCTCACATGCAACCCTGCTGACTCTTCAGTGGCATCTCTGAGGCGGGGCATTCTTTCAGAGACCTGTAAGGAATCCTTAGCAAGAAAATCAGGATATCATAGGGTCCTGGCTTGGAGATAACCCCAAAGGCACATTTGTCTCTGTGTAGGCCATGGTTCCCTCTCTCTCTTTGGGAAAAAACCCTTGATTCATTAAAGGTGACCTTCCCTACTTCCTCAGGGTACTGCACTGGGGAATCCACGTTGTCCGTTGACAGTCTCCAAGTCCCTCTTCAAAGTAACTGCACTGGGAAAATTTACACCACACACATTGTCTCAAAAACAGAGCTCCCTAACCTATTTAGGGAAATCAAGATTAAATCGAAAGTTTGCTGGTAAATGTGAGAAACAAGAATCTTCCAGGTGCATAAAGAAAATGTTAATTCTCCATGTTCATTCCACTTTCCTTTTTATGGCTTCCTCTTTTTAATACTCATCACTTTCAAGTCAAGCATCTCTTCGAGGGCAGACTTATTTACTTTCACATTTTTAGAGCAACCTTATTGTATTCCCTCTCCATTTATTTTCCCTCTTATGTGGATTTCTGTTTTCCACTTACATCCCATCCATGGGCAGAACAATACAGCAATTAAAGTCACAAGCTACAGACTGAAACCCGTGCACAAATCCTGACCCTGTCACAGGTCATCAGTATGATTTAAGATGGTTTAACCTCTCTCTGTCCCAGTTTTCTCCTCTGTAAAATGGGATAATTTTGCTACTTGCCTCAGGGATTCTTATGAGAAGTGAAAAAAGATCAATACTAAAATCATCAAGCACAGTACCTACCACAGAGTCAACTCAAAAGCTATTAAATATCCTCACCACCTCTTTTCCTATATTTTCCATCCTCTTCTATCTCTTGTCAGTGAATTCTCCACTTTGTTTGCCTCTTCAGACTCCCTTGATGAATATCACACGTGTGCTCAGGCTCTTTCTCTAACAGTGAATTAGGGAACAATCCAAGCAAAAAACAGCGACAGGTTATATGCGTGATAGTTACAAACCCACCAACACAGATGACGTAGAGACAGGTTTTGTGATTTGCTCAAACACTAATGTGTGCTCCTTGTCATTCCATGCTGGTCCTGTTCTGAAGGAGCATGTATTATGCTCTGAGACACACAAAGCAGCAAAGGCTGATTTGAGAATTAATTTTTTTTTTTTTTTTGGAGTTGGAGTTTCACTCCGTCGCCCAGGCTGGAGGGCAGTGGCATGCTCACGGCCACCGCAGCCTCGACCTGCTGGGCTCAGGTGATTCTTCCACCTCAACCTTCCAAGTAGCTGGAAGCACAGACATGTGCCACCATGCCTGGATAATTTTTTGACTTATTGTAGAGATGAGGTCTCACCAAGCTGCCCAGGCTTGTCTCGAACCCCTGAGCTCAGGTAATCCTCTTACCTCAGCCTCCCAAAATGCTGGAATTTCAGGCTTGAGCCACTGCACCTGACCAAATTTTTTAAAAATAAAGAAATTCTGAATAAACTAAACCAGATGATCTCACATGAACACTGTCACTAGCTCAGATCTCAGTATACTTGCAACACTCAACCCCTAGGAAGGTCCTCAGGTGGGTTGTCTCAACATTCTGAGGGCAGTGAGAAAACACTTGGGGGAAAGGAAAAGGTGTTCTGGGAACTCCTAAAGTCCAGAACCTGCAGGCAGGTACTTGAGGAAGGGTAGCCAACTTAACAATGGGATCTACCTTGTCAAGTTCACCTTGGGTCATGATGTCTCTTGTTGCCCATCACCCCAGGAAAGGGAAAGGGCATATACTCTCTTAGCAAGAAACCCTTTACCAGATCCTTCCAAATCCTTTCTGAGAATGACTTCAGTATGAAATCATGAACTCATCTATGCCTGGACCTGGATGCATTGAAAATAGAAATGTAAGCCAGACGTGTAATTTAAAAATTTTTGGTAGCTATATTTAAAATGTATAAAGAAACAGATGAAATTAATTATTATAATGTGCTTTATTGAACCTAATAAATCCAACATATATCATTTTAATACATCATCAATATAAAAATTATTAATAAAAATTTGAATATTCTCATTTTTTTTTACTTTGAAATCCAATGAGCACATCTGCATTTGGCCCAGCCACATTTCACATGCTTAACAGCCACATGTGGCAAATGGCTACTGAATTGGACACTGCAGATTTTGACCCAGAAGCTTTCTATGATGTGAAACTGAACATGTGCCTGTGCTGTCCTGACCCATAGGAACAACAGGAAAAGCAAAGTGTCTTTTCGTAGTTTCAGAAAAAGTCCTTGCTTTAGAGAGAAATAGGCCTTCAGGGATGCAGAGGGTGGGATTGGATTCAGGTGAGACTTCCTCCCCTCACATGGGTCTTCCTCTTACTGAGTCTCCCCACTATTCATAGGGAGTGTGGTGCTCAGATTCAACAGCCCAGTGCCTCACACAACAACTGGGGAGCATATTCTATGAGAAACCATTCATCTTACTTTCACTGTTCTGACTTCATTTTCCTGAAGGAGTCCTTAAGAGAACACCAGAGAAGCAGGCTCCCTAGAAGACAAGCAAAGGGGTCAAGAAGGAGAGAGTATTCAATCTTTAACTGCCACAAATAGGTAAGTAAAGAACTGAGACTTGGTGATTGGGTGGGTCAGAGATACCCCCAAATGTGGCCCGGCCTGTGAGGCAGACACTATCCATGGGGCAGGCTGAGGCAGAAGCATTCAGAGACCTAAGAGCCCAGGCAGGAGACGGTCGTTGACCTGGGTTTTAAAGAAAGGGACAGCATGAGAATAGGGACCAGGCAAGTATTAGGAGGCAGTAGGTCTAAGAAGGAGTAACAGTGAGGAATCAGAGCAGAGTCTGCAGGGGCCCTGACAAAAGCCGAAGTACCATACGTGACCACTGCCCACGCTTTGCAATCTTGACAGACTCCCAGCCTCTGAACAAGTCCAGGAAACTGCCTGAGATGAACCACATGGCACTTGACCTGTGGCCCCAGACTCCCACTAACATGGCATACAGAAGCAGACGGAGCCCCTGGGCCAGGAGGGCACAGGGCGGCGGCAACAGCTGCTTCCATAGACCCTACTCCAAGCCTGGAGAAGCAGAGCCTGTGATCTTTAAACTCTTTCCCTGACCATATGCATTCAACAATTCTGATGGTCACTTCTGATTCATACCAGAGGACCCCAGTGACAACAGAATGGGCAATGGTCCACCCAGAACAATGCACAGAGGAGCAAAAACACAACCAGAAAACTCCTGCACCCTCCAGGGCCCGTAGCGTCCAAACGCTGCCACCTTAGGTGGCCGCCTCCTCAGATCTTCCAGGACTTAATGCTGTTTTCTGACTGTCAGGAATTGCTCGATATTTCTCATCTGCTATTGGTACTCTTCCTTGCTTCCTAGAAGTGTTATTCATTTGTTATTTAAACATATTATTTCTGTCATTTCTTTGGTTTGGGTTGAGAGGGAAGTTAAAGGAAGGAAAAAGAAGAGGGGTAATATTATTTAACTCACATGTTGGCCATCAAGACACACTGATGACAGGAGCTCTAACAGGAAACAGAGGTTTGAGGATATTATCCAAACTAATCAAAACCATGACAGAAGCACTACCAGTAATAACACAAGAAATAGGGCTGGGCACAGTGGCTCACACCTATAATCCCAGCAATTTGGGAGGCCGAGACAGGAAGATTACTTGAGCCCAAGAGTTCAAGACCAACCTGGGCAACATAGTGAGACTCTGTCTCTATAACAAACAAACAAAAACCAGGAACAAATCTCACAGTAGAGAAGAGAAGCTGGAAGTGATCTAAACCCTCATCTTTCCCAATGATGACTTCATGGATTCCTCCTGATGTTAGTATAATCAATAAGTAGAGAGATGAACTTGAATTCATGATGGACTAAAACAGAAATGATTGATTCTTTGAATGGAGTGGGTAGAGCAAAGCACTTTCCATTTCATACCATTCTATTGTATTTGAACTTGATTTTAACATGAGTATATACTATTTTATTTAAAAATAAAAAGTAGGATTTGTGACATTTATTTTTGTCACAGATTCATGAAGTCTGAACATAACCAATTTCACTAATGATTACAGGAATCTATAATCATGATGGTTTCATTGGAAATTCTCCCAGATTTACCATCTTTATTGTGGATTTCAACTGACCTTGAGAAAAGTAGGAAAGATGGATTATGACTTGTTCATTTCCCTGTTCCACAGGAATTCTGGCCCTTTGTGCTCTTTTTTCACATTTTATATGGAACATTTTCAGACATTTATATAAGTAGACAGAATAGAATAATACAATGAATCTTCAGATGCCTGTCATCTGGTTTTAACCATGATTAACATTTACTATATTTCTCATCTATTTTGCTTTGCTTTGGCTGAACTATTTTAAAGTAAATGACAGACAAATGAAATTGTACTCCCAAATGTGTGTGTATGACTCTCTTTTTAAAAAATTACATTTCTTACATAGGGACACAATGCCATTGCCATTCCAAGCAAGATTTATAGTAATACCTCAACTTCATCTAATATCCTGTTTCTATTCAAAATTCCTCAATTGTCCCCAAAACATCTTACAAGTTCAAAATAGGGTCTAACAAATGATCACATATTACAATAATTGAATGTTATGTCACAAGTCTCTCTCTCTCTCTTTTTAACAGCTTTGTTGGGGTATAAGCTATATAAACAACTGCATATTTAATGTATAGAATCTGATGAGTTTAGACATATGCATACACATGTGAAACCATCATCATAATCAAGGTAATAAACATATCCATCACTTCCAGAAGTTTCCTTATCCCCCTTATTCCCTGTTTGTGGTAAGAACACTTAACATGAGATCTACTGTCTTAACAACAAATTTCTTCTTCTTTTTTTTCTTTTTTTATTATAAAGATGTGGGGTACAATTCAGGGTTAGGTATACAAACGCTGATTATGCAGGTACCCTTGTTAATGAGGTATTCCCCTCCCTCCCTAGCAGTTTCCCTCAACTGCCAATCCTCCCACCCCCAACAGTTTCCCATTACTGCCAATCCCTTTCTTATAGTATTATAATAATTGTTCAAGGTCCGTTTATGAGTGAAAACATATGGTACTCTCTTCTTTGTTTCTGTGGTAGATCACTAAATATGATTGACTTTAAATCCATTCAGGTTGCTGTGAAGTGCATGTGTTTGTCCTTTATGGCTACATAATATACTATTGTGTATATGTACCACATTTTTTTAATCCAGTCCAGCTTCAATGGGAAACATGGTTGGTTCCATGTTTTTGCTATTGTGAATAGAGCAAAAAAAGGTATTGTGAATACCTTTACGTATGTTTTTTGCAGAATGATTTGAGTTCCTCTGGGTATATTCCCATAGGGGAATTGCTGGGTCATATGGAAGGTCAATTTCTAGTTCCTTCAGAAATTGCCACAATGTCTTCCAAAGAGGTTGCACTAGTTTGCATTCCCACCAGCAGTGTAGAAGTGTTCCCTTTTCCCCACATCCTCACCAGCATTAACAACAAATTTTTAAGTGCAAGATACAGTGTTGTTAACTATAGGCACTATGTTGTACAAAAGATCTCTAGAACTGACTTCTCTTAACTGAAACTTTATACCTTCTGAACAACAACTCCCCACTGCTGTCTGCTCCCCAGCCCCTAACAAACTACCATCCAACTTCTTTAAGCCTCTTGAATCTACGACAGTCATCTCACAACTCCCTTTATTTTCTTGACACTGACTTGTAGAAAAAAGGGGGAGAGGGGCAGTTCTGCTAAATATACCATCTTCTGAATTGTTTTTATTACTTTCTCATGGTGCTATTCAATTTGTACCTTTACCCTTCTAGATTTCCTGTAATCTGGAATTAGATCTGAAGACTCTATTAGATTCTGAGTCAACATTTTGAACAAACATACTTCACAGTGCATCACATCAGAGGACACAAAATGGCAGACTGTCCCACCTTTAGTGATGCTAAGCAAACTTAAGTGGTGGCAGCCTGACTTCCCTATTGTATAGATGTGCTTTCTTCTTGTAGCCAGGAGTAAGCTTTGGGATGATGGCGTTTGTGATTACTTGCAATTACTTTAGCATCTATTAATGATTATTATCTAAATAGATGCATTCTCTAGGAGTTGAAAAATGATGATTTTCTCATTCTTTCTGCATGTATTAACTGGAACAATCCTGCTGTCAGCCCAAGCTCTTTGATATTCCTGAAACATGGTTCATACAGAAAAATTAGGATGAAGGCTTAGTTCTTTCACTTTCATCATCAATGTTTACAGTAAAATATGTGTCTTAGTCTATTTGGGCTACTGTAATAACAACAACAAAAAACCTTTGACTGGGTAATTTATAAACCCCAGAAATGTATTCCTCACAGTTCTGAAGGCTGGAATTTTGAGATTAAAATGCCAGCAGATTTGGTATCTGGTGAGGACTTTGGGATTCATAAATGCTTTCTCTGTGGCCCCACATGATAGAAGGCAGTTACTGTTAATCTCTTTTATGAGAGCACTAATCCCATTTATGAGGGTGAAGCCCTCATGACTTGATCACTTCCCAAAAGGTCAGCCTTTTAATACCATTGTCTTGGGGGTTACATTTCATTTATTAATCTTGGGGGAGTCACCAACATTCAGATCATAGCAGTATGCCTACACTAGCTAGCTCCAAGGATGGCAACTGAGGTTTCCTCTCACTCTCTTTCTCTCTGCCTCAAACACACAAAAAAGGTGTATATGAGTATACAAAGTGTTCTAAACAATTGCAGTCATTCTTTCCATTTTGGTGCTCAAATTGTCCCATGTTTCGTCAGTGGGAGCCCCTGGAGTTCCTTTGAGTCAGGGTTTCACTCTGTCACCCAAGCTGGAGTGCAGTGGCACAATCATAGTTCACTGAGCATCGACCTCTTGGACTCAGGTGATCCTTCAGCTTCAGCTTCAGCCTCCTGAGTAGCTAGGACTACAGGTGTGTGTCACCACGTTCAGCTAATTTATTTAGTTTTTGTAGAGACAAGGTCTCTCTATGTTTCCTAGGCTTAAGAAATCCTCCTGCTTCGGCCTCCCGAAGTGCTGGGATTATAGGCATGAGCCACTGTGCCCAGCCCTTTGCTCCTTTATGTTAGGATTCTGATCCAGGTTATTCAGAGCGTACTCTCTTAATCACTAAGATGATCACGATTGTATTCATTTATTGACTGATGTATTCATTATTCCTTCATTCATTCAGCAATTATATATTGAATGGTTCCCATAAACCACACAACTGAACAAGGCACTGTAGATACAGAAAAAAATAACTACATCTCAACCTTTAAAGCGAAATCTAATGAACATTCTCCTTTGATAGACATCCTTAGGACAGCCTATCCAATGTATTCTTCTGAGTTCATCTTGCTCCCAAAACCTCACCAACTCTATCAAGCCTCAAACTTTTCCTGAGGCCCACACTCTTCTGGCCACAGCACACCCAGAAGGCTCAAACCCTCACCGCTCAGCCCACATCTGGTCTCTTTACAGAGAGTGCAAACTGAAAGAAGATAAAGAAGGGAATGAGACACCACCTGCACTCTGCTACAGGGCCAGTGGGGGCATATCAGAACTGTATAGTATATCCACTTGCACCTACTCTTGTTTTCAAACCCTTGTCCCTGAAAGGTGTGCGGTATTATCTGAGATTTGCAAATGAGAAAGACAAACTCATTGAAGTTAGCGGACTTATTGAAGGTCATCAACTCATTCAGTGGTAAAGACTGCGTATGAATTTAGGAATGTTTAATCAGCTGACGTTGATGTTCTTTCTACCATGACAGATGATTTAATCAGGTGATGTTGATGTTCTTTCTACCATCACAACTTTTGGGATCAGGCAATGATGTGCTGGAGTTGACCTGTAGCCCTTAGCAAGATCTCTTCCCAATTCCATATTCAGTGACATTATGTTGGTAGCTTGAAATCAGCCATGGAGGGGAGTATTGACACCACAGAAATTGGGAGATGCTACAAATCAGGGCTTTTATGTCCAGAGCTGGTTGTTGAACATCTACCTGCACATCACTGGTATCTGGTAAAATAAAGGACACGTATATGAACTAGGTCAGAAATTACTCTTAGATGGTCTTTATTGTGGAGCCAAGAAGAGTTAAATTAGGAGAATCACCCAGGTGGTAAACAGGTGTACCAGTCTAAAAGGGCTCTAAATCAGGGGTCAGCACATTTTCCAAAAAAGGGCCAGGCAATAAATATTTTAGGCTTTGTGGGTCTCATATTTGTTCTCATTTTATTTTTGCAAACCTTTAAAAAGGTTTAAAAATTATTCTTAGCTCACTGGCTGTATTAAAAAAAATAGGGTGCAGGCTGGATTTGGCTGGCAGCCATTAGTTTGCTGACCTCTGCTATAACCAGCCCTGAATATGTAGAAAGACAGAACCTATTCATTACAATTGTTCCTAGAGAAAGTGCTCTTTGTCATTGGAAAAAAATACATTAATCAACTGCTTAGAGTATGGAACATTGAAATAGCCACTGCCTGCTCCTTAAGGGGCATAATCAAGTGACAATGGCTTGATACCACACTGCCTTCTGAAGTCTTCTCAGTCACAAAGCTCTTATTTGGCTTAGTGGAATATGCAGCTTTGGGGTCACAGCTGAATTGCTCAGGATGATAGGGGTGGCACTGAGTTTTCTCTGCTTTACAACCAGGAAGTCCTCAGCTTGCCTTTCCTTACATGCTGACCAAATAGTTGAAAGGGTGCAAAAGTATTCCTCTTCCAAGGTCCCACCTTGCAAGAAGGACCTATTATACAGAGGCTGCCAAAAAAAGTATACACATTTTAAAAACAGGAAAAAACTGTATTAAAAATTGTAATAATGTATATCAACAACAAAACATGAATAGAAGTCATGTTTGACTTCTGCAATCACAAGAGGTGCTCAAAGTGGTTACCATCAGCATCCATACACTTTGCAGGGAACAACTGTAGGCTGTGCAAGGCCTCTGGGATCTTCCCTTATGCACACAGCACACAGTACCACACATCTCAAACTTACCATGAATGCGTGCAGTTGTTAAGTGCGTTGGAGGTTCCGTTGAAAACTCACGCCTCCATTGTTGCTGTACTTTCACAATGTTCTCGAATTCCAAATACCACTTCAAAATGATCTTGCACTTCTCGAACGACAACTGTGCTTCCTCCATTTTCTTTGACTGCCCTGCCTGTCACATGGTGATGCTAGCATTCATCTGATTAACACCATCTTTTGAGCAAACGTCATACTACACATTACTACCATAATTCAATTCAACTTCGAAAAGTAATACATAAATAACATCCCTTAAAATGTGTATACATTTTTTGGCACCCCCCCCGTATAACATTTCTGAGAACCAGATAATTAAGTCAGAGATGAGTAAAAAATACAGGAAAAGTACACACCTATATTCCAGAGGATTTTTATTTCATCCTGCATCATTCTTTCCCTCTTTCTGGGGTAACTAATATATAGGAAACAGGAATGACCTTTATTTAGCACCAGGATCCCTTTCTTCATGAAATGCAGTAGAAGAAGAGGCATAAAACCCTAGTTTCATTGGATCCAGTGGGAGAAGGCAGAAAAAAGCTGCCAGGCAATCAGGCTGCTGACAAAGTTTCCACAAAGATTATGAGTCATTTATCTCAGTAGCTGTTTTCCTGCTCTTCCCACGGCATCCTGTGGTAAGGACTCAGCCAGGCCATAGGTTTTGATGAGAACTGAGGGGCATATGGACTGGGTAAATGGGCATGCACAAGTAGCTTGACCTTGGGAAATATAGTGGAAAGAGGATATTTTAGGGTGTGGTTTCCCGATTGGTCCCATTGCTAGGTGCCAGGATAGATATCTTAGACTTACATTGGAAGACTAAAAAAATACAGATTCCTGGGCATCATCCAAGAAAAGTCTGGTTTGATTGGTCAGAAGTTAGGTCTGGAAATTCATGTTTTTAAAAAGCTACTCAGGCAGCTGTGATATGCAGGCAAATAGCAGAAACTGACTGAAAATGCCCTCACAGAAAGCGTTTGGCAGTAATGGGAAACTGTCAGGGGAGGGGGAGGTGGGATTGGCAGTTGAGTGAAACTGCTAGGGGAGGGAGGGGCAGACCTCATCAATAAGGATACCTGCATAATCAATGTTTGTATACCTAACCCCGAATTGTACCTCACATCTTTATAATAATAAATAAATAAATAAAATACATTTATCTAAAAAAGAAAGAAAGAAAGAAAGAAAATGCCCTTACAAGCAAAAGACCATGTTCTCAGAGTGTGGCCTATGGTAGTCTATTGAGGGCTCAGGATGTTTTGCTAAGTTCTTAAAGTAAAGCATTTACATTTCACAAATTTGAATTGTGGTTTAATTATGACTTTCTCACAATTTCTTTATATGCATCATTTAAAAATTGCTTCCTTAAAAGAGGTGTATGAGTCATAAGGTCTGCTTGATCAGTTCATCCTAATATTCAGTTAACCTGGAACAGTTTAGACTTCATAAACATAATCTTTTTTCATCACAAGTTTCTCTTTATGTGTATTAAATTTATATTTTATTGGTTTCTATTATGTCATTTTATATGTTCACCATAAAATAAATACATCAAAGGCTTAAGAGTGGGTTACTGAATGTAAAAGTATTTGAAAACTTTAGTAACATATATACTTCACTCAATTTTTTTAACATTTTTATTTCAAAGTTGTGGGGTACATGTGGGAATCTGCTGCATAAGTAAACTGCGTGCAGGTGAGGTTGGGGCTTCTAGCCAGCCCTCTCTCTCCCTGATAGTGGACATGGTACCCAATGGGTGACTGCCCTTTATTCCCTCTCCCTTCCTCTCCTCCTAGTAGTATCTAGCATCAGTTTTCTTGACTTTGTGCTGACGTGACTAATGTTTATGACCCATTTATGAGTGAGAGAATATGCAGCATTCCGTTTTTTTGTTGTTGTTTCTGTGATAGTTCACTTAGAATGACAGTCTCCATGCATCCATGTTGCTTCAAAGTACATGATTTTGTTCTTTATGGCTGCGAGTATTCCATCGCATATATGTACCACATTTTCTTCATCCAATCTGTTTTCTTTTCTTTCTTTTTTTTTTTTTGAGTTGGATTCTCACTCTGTCGCCCAGACTGGAGTGCAGTGGCCGCTCCCGGCCACCGCAGCCTCGACTTCTGGGCTCCAGCGATCCTTCCGCCTCAGCCTTCCGAGTAGCCAGAATTACAGGCATGCGCTACCATGCCCAGCTGATTTTTTTATTTATTGTAGAGATGAGGTCTCGCTGCCCAGGCGGGTCTCAAACCCGCAGGCTCAGGCAATCCACTCACCTCAGCCTCCCAAAGGCGCGGGATTACAGGCTGAGCCACCGAGCCCAGTTTCCAGTCCGTTTTCGACGGGCATCTGGTTTGGTTCCATGTTTTCCTATTGTGAATAATGCTACAATGAACATACATGTACAGGTGTCTTTTAGGTAGAACAATCTATGTTCCTCTAGGGATATTTACAGAGATGGGATTGCTGGATCATGTATTAGCTCAGTTTTCCGTCTTTTGAGAAAAATGCCACACCGCTTTCTGCAAAGATTGAACTAGCTTACATTCCTACCAACAGCGTCGGTAACACCTATTATTTTTTTACTTTTTAATGATAGCCATCCTGACTGGTGTAAGTGGTATCTCATTGCAGTTTTGACTTGCATTTTTCTGATGATTAGTGAAGCTGAGCATTTTTTCATATGTTTGTTGGATGCTTGAATGTCTTCCTATGAGAAGTATCTGTTCATGTCTTTTGCCGCTTTTTAATGGGGTTATTTGTTTGTGTCAATTCATTTGAGTTCCTTATAGATTCTGTATATTAGGCCTTTTTTGAATGCATAGCTTGCAAATATTTGATCCCATTCTGTGGGTTGTCTCTTTACTCTTTTAATGGTTTCTTTTGCTCTGCAAAAACTCTTTAGCTGGATAAGAACCTATCTGTCAATCTTAGCTTTGGCTTCATTTACTTTTGAGGACTTGGCCATGACTTCATCTCCTACTCTAATGTACTGGAGGGTGTTCCCTAAGTTTTCTTCTAAGATTCTTATAGTCAAAATAATTTTTAAACACAAAGAGGAGAGCTTTTTAAATTATCTTGAAGCTGGTAGTTTTGCACTATTAAGTAAAAAAGAACATACAAAAAAGAAATACATTCACAAATCTCTGATAATTGAATTTTTTTGGATCACTAATCTATTTAACCCTTTGATATTACTCTTTGTGAAATTTTATCAAATAGTGTCTACAGTAAAAGAAAAATATATATCTATATTTTTTCCTTCATGTATGGCAATAAAATCTGTCCACAAAGGTGGGCATATGGTCTAGACTTGATAATCAAAATAATCTATCCCCTGACCACTCTTCTTGGTTTAAACATTGATATGTGACCCACATTGGGACAATCAGAGTCTTCTCTATGATTTCTGTCCATATACAGGCACAGGGAAAGCGTCCTATTAATCTGGGATCACAAATCACAAGGATCATACAAACTTTCTGCAATGACATGTAAAGAACCTGCCTGAAAATGAAGTCAACAGAGAGATGCAGATCCAAGAGGTGGCATGGGAGAGACAGAAGCCTGACAACATCCTTTAAGCATCTGGATGCAACATCCCTCCATGCTTCCTTACTCGTTGCCTATTTGCTTATGAGTTAAGGCATTGTTTCCCATTCCTTAGGCTAGTTTGAGGTAGATTTCTATCACCTGTTTAAAAGTTCTGTTTACTTCAGAGTACTAAAGCTATTGAAATTTGTATATCACTGTCAGACAAGGCATAGTCTCCTCTACACTAAAGCAATCCACTTTTCTCCACAGCAAGAACAAGATATTGCCTTCTAGTACAAACATGATGAATTGTATCAATAAAGTTTTTTTAAAAAGAGTAGAATTATCAGGGTATCATTTGATATTACACTCCTCATAGTGAAAAAGGTACAATTAAAACCATTGACAAGATGTTTACAAAGCCAACTACAAGCTAGATACACACATGGTTGATGCTAAGCCAGAAGGAGCTATTAGGAAAATTTCTTTTTTTTTTTTTTTAGATTAGAAAACATAGTTTATTTAGAAAGTAAATTGGAGAGAGAAGGAGGAAATTCACCTCCCCAAGGGAGGGGAGGGGGCCAAAGCTTAAGAAAATATGGCCACACCATAGCTTAGCAAGGCAATGGTTTGGCAATAGCCAAAATTTCTGTATCAAATTGTACAAACACACTATCCATAGCATATAATGTGAATAAAAAGGTACTTACTAGAATGTAGTTTGCTTTGCGGTAGGTTAAAATGATTTACATGCAGAGTATGAATAAATTCTTGACGTGTGGGCAGCATGCATAAGAGGTTGAAGCATTTGATGTTTTTTTGTATCTGATTGTCAAAGAAAATTCATGTTGTATGGGAGGAAATTTTTATACAGGTTATTTTGTGATTTGTGGTGTAGACTGGAAACGAACATGAGGAATACTCCCATGAGAGCAGCAGCTATGTTTGCAGCAAGATGTGTACCTGAATGCCAACTTATTCCTGAATGCTTCTTTATAGCAGAGAACTCTTAGTTTGTAACAATATGCCATTTAATGTTAATTCAGTATTGAAGAAAATAAAGAATTGAAGTCATGAATGGATACTGAGCAATTGAGACTAGAGTTAACCCTGGAACAACACAGGGTTGAGCTGCACAGGTTGACTTATAAGCGAATTTTCAAACAAATGTGGATCAAAGGTACAGTATTCATAGGAGGTGAAGCCCATATATATGGAGGATGAACTTTTCATTTATATGGATTCTGCAGGGCAACCGCTGAACTTGAGTGTGTGTGTATTTTGACAAATGCAGAGGTCCTGGAAGCAATCCTCCATGTATATAGAAAGACAATTGTATTTCATTTCTGCATGTTGGGCAAATAAATTACATACTCTTGATTTCTACATTAAGTTTATTGGTTTTGAAAAGGAAAGAACATACATGAATTTTTAAAACCTCCCAACAACAGCAACAAAAGCCCAGGGCCAGATGGCTGCACTAGAGAATTCTACAAAACGTTAAGAAGAATTGACTCCAATCTTCAAACTCTCCCAAAGCATAGAAGAGGAGGGAATTCTCCCACACTCTTTCTAAGGGGCTGGCATTACCCTGATGCCAAAGCCAAACAAGACAAGAAAAGAAAATTACAGGCCACTCTACCTGATGAACATAGATGCAAAAACCCTGAAAAAAACTAGCAAATTGAATTCAGCAGCACATAAAAAGGATCATACACCATGACAAAGATGGAGTTATGCCTGTAACACATAATTTATTGTGGTAAAAATAAAAAGAGCATTAAATTTACCATCTTCACCATTTTTTAAGTGTATAGTATATTCACACTGTTGCAACACATCTCTAGAACTTTGATATCTTGCAACACTGAAACTCCATATCTACTACATACACTACATACTCACGCCTTCTCCTCCCAGTCCTTGGTAACTACCTTTCTACTTTCTGTTTCTATGATTTTGATTACTATAGATATTTCATCTGGGTAGGATCATACAATATTTGTCCCTTTGTGACTGACTTATTTCACTTAGCATAATGTCCTCAAGATCATCCATGTGTGCATGCGACAGGATTTCCTTCTTTTTCTAAGGCTGCATGATACTCCACTCCGTGTGTATCACATTTCCTTTATTCATTCGTCTGCTCATGGACATTTGGGTTGCTTTCACTTCTTGGCTATTATGAATAAAGTAATGCTGTAATGAACATGGGTATGCAATGATCTCTTTGAGATTTTTGCTTTGAATTATTTTGAAGATAAACCCACAGTGGGATGGCTGGATTGTATGGAAGTTCTGTTTTTTATTTTTGAGAAACTTCCATAGTTTTCCATAATGGTTGCACCATTTTACATCCCCATCAACAGTGCATGAGGGTTCCAACTTCTCCAAATCCTTGCCAACACTTATTTTTTGTTCTTTTGAGGTAGTAGCCATTCTGATAGGGTGAAAGGGGCTATCTCACTGTGGTTTGGATTGACATTTCCCTAATGATTGGTAATGTGAAGCATTTTTTTAATATGTTTGTTGGTCATTTGGAGAAATATCTGTTCAACTCCTTTGCCCATTTCAAAATCTGGTGAATATTTTTGCTGTTGTTCAGTTATAGAAGTTTGTTATATATACTAGATACTAACCCCCCCTTATCAAATATAACAGTTGCAATTTTTTTCTCCCATTCTGTAGGTTATCTTTTCCCTCTGTTGATTGTTTTCTTCGCTGTGCGGAAGTTTTCTAGTTTGGTGTAGCTCACTTTTTTAGTTTTTAGTGTCATTGCCAAGACATTATCGTCCGAAAGCTTTTCCTACTGTTTTCTTCTAGAAGTTTAATAGTTTTAGGTCTTGCATCTAGGTTTTTAATTTACTTTGAGTTAATTTTGCATATGGTGTAAAAGAGTCCAACTTCATTCTTTTACATGTAAATATTCAGTTTTCCCAGTACCATTTGTTGAAGAGACTGTTCTTTCTCCATTTAGTAGCTTTGGCACACTTGTTGAAAATCATCTGACCAGATATACAAGGACTTATTTTGAGCTTTCTATTCTGTTCCACTGACTGCTTATCTATCTTTATGTCAGTACCAAACCATCTTATTCACTTTTGCTTTGAAGTATATTCTGAAATCAGGGAGCGTCACGTCTTCAACTTTGTTCTTTTTTTTTTTTAATATTGTTTAAGCTACTCAGAGTCCCCTGAGATAACACACGAATGTTACAATTTTTTTTCTAATTCTACAAAAAATATCATTGGATTTTGATAGGAATTTCAGTGAATCTTTAGAATGCTTTGGATAGTATAACACTGTAGCAATATTGTCATCCAACCCACAGTTTTCGGTGCATAAGTCTTTCAGCTCCTTTGTTAAGTGCATTCCTATTTTATCCTTTTTGATGTTACAGAAAATAGGATTGTTTTCTTAATTTTCTTTTCAGATTGGTCATTGTTAGTGTATAGAAATGCAACTGCAGTGTTGATTTTGTGTCCTGAAACTTTGCTGAATTCATTTCTTTGTTCTTACAGGTTTTTTGCAGACTCTTTAAGATTTTTTAAAATATAAGATTGTGTTGTCTGTAAACAGAGATCATTTTACTTCTGCTTTTCCAACTGTATGCCTTTATTTCTTTTTCTTGTTTAATTGCTCTGGCTAGAATTTTCAGTGCTATGTAGAACAGCAGTGGTGAGGTTGGGCATCTTTGCCTTGTTCCTGATATTAGAGGAAAAATGTTTAGTTGTTCCCTGTTGAATACAATGTTAGCTGTGGACTTTTCATATATGACCTTTATTATATTGAAGTAGTTTCCTTCAATACCTAGTTTATTGAATGTTTTTATCATGAAGGATGGTGAATATTGTCAGATGCCTTTTCTCCATTGATTGAGTTGATCATGTGGTTTTTGTCTTTCATTTTGTTAATCAATGTGCATTACATTGATTTTTAAATATCGAATCATCCTTGTATTCCAGGCATAACTCCCTCTTTGTCACGGTGTATGATCCTTTTTATGTGCTGGTGAATTCAGTTTGCTAGTTTTTTTTCAGGGTTTTTGCATCTGTGTTCATCAGGGAGAGTGGCCTGTAATTTTCTTTTCTTGACTTTTATTTTTGAGTTGGAGTCTCACTCTGTCGCCCAGACTGGAGTGCAGTGGCCACTCCCGGCCACTGCAGCCTCGACTTGCTGGGCTCCGGCGATCCTTCAGCCTCAGCCTTCCAAGTAGCTTGAACTACAGGCGCGCACTACCTCGCCCAGCTGATTTTTTGATTTATTGTAGAGATGAGGTCTTGCCAAGATGCCCAGGCAGGTCTCGAACCCGTGGGCTCAGGCAATCCACTCACCTTAGCCTCCCAAAGGTGTGGGATTACAGGCTGAGCCACCGAGCCTGGCTTCTTTTCTCATCTTGTTTGGCTTTGGCATCAGGGTAATGCCAGCCCCTTAGAAAGAGTTTGGGAGAATTCCCTCCTCTTCTATGCTTTGGGAGAGTTTGAGGATTGGGGTTAATTCTTCTTAAAAGTTTTGTGGAATTCTCCAATGTAGCCATCCAGCCCTGGGCTTTTGTTGTTGTTGCTGGGAGGTTTTTGTCTACTGTTTCAATGTCCCCCCAGCTATAGGTCTGTTTAAATGTTTTATTTATTCATGATTCAGTCTTGGTAGGTAGTACATTTCTAGATATTTATCAATTTCTTTTAGGTTATACAATTTGTTAGTGTGTAATGGTTCACAGTAGGCTCCTATAATTCTTTTTATTTCAATGACATCAGTTGTAATATTTCCTTTTCTATTTCTAATTTTAGCCATTTGAATTTTTCCTTTTTTTCTTAGTCTAGTTAAGGATTTGTTAATTTTTAAAAATATTTTTGAAAAGTCAACTCTTGGTTTATAACATGTTTTTATTGTGCTTATTCTACACTTTATTTCCTTTACCTCTGCTCTAATTATGATTATTTTCTTCTGCTGACTTTGAGTTTGCTTTGTTCTTTTTTTTTTGTTTCTTTTTCTTTTCTTTTCTTTTCTTTTTTTTTTTTTTTTTTTTGAGAAAGCAGAATTTATTGAGAGGACAGAGAAGCTCCCACGGTGGGAGGGGACCCAAAGGGGTTACCCCTTTTTTCAGTTTCTTGAAGCATAAGGTTAGGTTGTGGATTTGCAACTTTTTTCCTTTATTCATGTAAGTGTTTACTATTGTGCAATTCCCTCTTAGCTGCTTTCAGTGCATCACATATGTTTTGATGTGTTGTATTTTTGCTTTCATTTGTGTCCAGATATTTCCTAAATTCTCTTGTATGTTCTTTTGTTGACCCATAGGCTATTTAAGAATGTATTGTTTCCCCACCTGTCCCAGGGCCGGATGCACCTTGGTTGACCTGGAAAAACAGAGCTGGGCACCTTGGGGCAGAGCAGAGGAGCATGGAAAGCAGGCTTGGATCAACTAAGTGCCTGATTTAATGCGCTGGGCAGGTGAAATAAGTTTCAGGAAGTCCTGTGTGAATATTCAGTCTAACCCTGCTTTACTTTTAGACCCAGAGTTTTTGAATAAAATCTCCAGAGCCAGAGCCAGTGAAGGAGTGCAAGCCCTGAAATATGGCTTTCTAGCATAACGAGTTTTTTGAATGAAAAAACCTTAAAAATCAACAGGCCGGTTAGGAGCCTTTTCCCCCATCTTGATAGTGACCACATGGACCCCCTTTAAAAGAGCGATTGCCTTTTCTTCCCTTAACTGTCATCTCATCATCTATTTAAAAAAATAAGAAAGCCTTCTTTATTTCTACATATTTGTGACTTTTCTTTCTAGTTTCATTTCATTCCATTGTACATAAATGAGTTTTTTAAAGAAGCTTGATAATAATACCAGTAAAGAAATATCAGTAAAGGTTTCTACAATCTCAAATGGCTTGCTCAAATCTTGTATACTAGCAATATAGTCAATAAATCCACTAACTTGAAGCTATCACTTCAAGACCAAAACATTATAAGATATTGAGATAACATGATTTGTCTTTAAAAAATGAACAAGAAGTAAATGGCTTAAAAGTCAGAAGTTTGACAGTTGCCAACATTTCTTTTCTTTTTCTTTACTCACCATGAAAAATTATGAAATATCACTGGACTTCTTTTTGAAAACACAACCAAATATTATAACAAAACATAAAATAAAAACTTTCTAGGGAAGAATGCAAGCAAATTCTGTTATGTCTGTAAGAACTACTAGCCACTCTTGTATACTTGAAATGTGACCAGTGCAAGTGAGGAACTGATTTTAAATTTAGTTTAAATTTAAACAGCCACATGGAACTGATGGCTATTATATTGTACTGTGCAACTCTAGAACAAAGGAAGTAATAGACCCTCCTTAATCTGGAGGCTGATTGATCACAGTTGAATTAGAGCATTCAATTTGCTGAGCTGAGAGATGAGGTGGAAAGCGTGTTGTAGAGTGATAAGACAAATTTCAGTGCATTTGAAGAGCAGTGATAGGAAAACCAGAAACTGTATCAACTGAGTTGGAGGAGTCTGAGTTGGTCTTGGCGGAAAAATGATCACTCATTTAAGTAATTAAATGAATTGGGAGAATAATTAATTTTATTTTGAAAGTTTCTTACAGGAAGAATTAGAACCAATGGGTAGCTCAGTATCAGGAATAAACTTCGAATGTGATTCCCTTATTTAGAGGAATCTAGTCGTAAACTGTATGACCTGGCCTTTGTACTGACATTGCAACATTACAATTTTATTAATACTTCCCTTCACTAAGAACACAGCTCAAATAGGGAAACTGTCCTTGATAACAATATTCCCACCCTTGAGAACTAGAGTGCATCAATAGAAAGGACAGAATCTTCTATAATAAGAGGAAGATTTAGAGACAATGCTTATGAAGTCATTTGAGGCCCTATGAAAAAGATCCCATATCATATTTTAGGGTCAGCAAGAATCAGGGTTTAGGATATAGCCATTGCTATAAATGCTAAGTTGATTTCTCTCATCGAACTTGAGGGTTTTCAATTGTGATCCTGTAGATGAGTTTTTTTTCTCCTGTAGACTAGATTTTCTCTGAACTTTAATCATTTAGTCTATGCATTTCTGACCTGTTCATTTCTTAAAATTAACTTATGGATGATAATCATTTGCTATTCAGTTATCGTGTTCAGCACCAGAAATATGCCTTTAAATTTGGTTTCCTCTTCACAACAGCTTTATTCACACTAGCCAAAAGGTAGAAACAACCCAAATGTTCACCAGTAGATGAATGGATAAACAAAATGTGGTGTATACACACAGCAGAATATTATTCAGTCTTAAAAAGGAAGAACATTCTGACACATGCTACAGCATGCACTTAAAGACATTATGCTAAGTGAAATTAGCCAGACACACAAAGACATATAGTGAATGATTCCACTTACATGATCTTCCTAGAATAGTCAAATTCATAAAGACAGAAAACACAACAGTGATAGCCAAAGACTGGGGGTATGCGAGAACAGGGGGTTATTGTTTAATAGGTACAGAGTTTCTTTCGGGGATGATGAAAAAGTTTCAGAGATGGGTCATGATGACAGTTGCATAACATTGTAAATGTACTTAATGACATTGAATGGTACTCTTTACCATCCAAAAGAATTCATACAGCCATAAAGAAGGACAAGCATATGGACTTCGTAGCAACTCAGGTGGATTTAGAGTCTATTATACTCAGTGATTTATCACAGAAACAAAGAACTGAGTACCACATGTTCTCATTCATAAACGGACCCTGAACATTTACCATAATACTATAAGAAAGGGATTGGCAAAAAAAAAAAAAAAAAAGAAAAAAGAAAGGGATTAGCAGTAGCGGGATACTGCTGAGGTGGGGGGTGGGGCACACAACATCGAAAAGGGTATCTTATCTCAAACCAAGTAAAGTGGGAACCAAAGGGAGGCCCAAACTTTACATGTCTGATGTCCACTTATTATACCTAATCCTGAACTGCATCCCACATCTTTAAAATAAAATATTTTTTTGAAAAATAAAAATAATTTAAATGGCGAATTTCATGTTATGTATATTACAATAATTTTTTCTAATTTGGTTTTCTGAAGCTTGGGATTACATTAAACTATCCTTGCAGCATATGTCAGATCATCTACAGAGAATGGCTAGTGCTATTTTTCTGTATCTTTCCTCTTGCAAATGTAGTTTAAGAACATGCCAATTTGATTTCCTATGACATAATCAGGTGGATGGGCATTATTTGTGTAATATGCAATTGTCATGTCCCAGGCATCAATAATACCCACATTAAGATCCATAAAAATATCCCTTATGATAAGATTCTGAATATGGCCATGAAAGTCACTAAACATCTCTGAATTTTGATGTATATCCCTGGTGTTTTCCGTTTTAAGTATCACCTTGGTCTCTGGGCTTCGCAAAAACAGACGTTCAATGGCCTTTTGAATATTGATGGCCCTACGGATGAAAATGTTGATGGGAAAGGGTCTGAAGTGTTGGCCAAGGGTAATGACAATAGCTGTGTCACTGTCTCCTGCTACCTGGTCAATTTCCCGTGGGATATAGTTTTCATCTCTCACCGAGAATGGCGTTTGGGTCACAAATGGATGACTATGTTTTTTCCACTGAATCAAAATTTGTCTTTCGACATCCAGAAGAATATGTGTTTTAAAGATCCCAGTTCCATGATGGTCAAAATATTTCAAGGCTGACAGAAAACAAATCGATAAATATTTTAACAACAGGAAAATGATATAATTTAAAAATACACACAACATGTGTAAAATTCTAACAACGACCACTTCTAACTGAAGCATTTTTTGCCTATGCAAGGAGAATTTTAACAGATGCCTTAAAATCTTAACAAAATTTTGAACTTTTTATGAGAATACATGAAAAAGGAAGAAAAATGTTAGCACTTGTGAGTGAAAATGTAAAATTTAATTTTTATTAAAGGGTGAAAAAATTTGGCAAATTAAAAAATAATAATAAAATCAACATTAGGAAAGAAAAACAAGGCATTCTAATTATTATTAAAAGCCCTCAACAGTCAAATATAATTTCAAAATAAAAATAAAATGCATACTTTTCACAACTTTTCTTAAGTAGTAAATCCACTGACGCAGTGTTGAGTCTCCCATGAGGTAAATAAGTTTTCTTTCCAAGCAGTCATTTATATTTTTTGTTGCATTGAACTCGATCTGTTTGCAAAATGTTGTAATCCACCTTTCTCCCAAAGTATAGCCACTGGGGAAAGGAGTCTTCATTCCAATCTGACATTTCTTTTTTATCTTCACACTCTCTGGTAATAAAAATGGTCAGAGTAAGAAATTTTTATTACCACGAATTATTCTGGAAGATAATCAATTTTCCTTCCTTTTCCTCTTTTCCCTCCACCCTTCCCTTCATCTCTATTTCTGCCCTCCAGCCTTCCACAAATATTATTTAATAATATTGTGTCAAAAGGATGAATTAAAAGTTCTCACTGAATAGTTTTTCTTGAATTGGGGATCAGTTTTCTCTTGTGCATTCACAGTGTCTCCCTGGGCTCCACCTTGTCCCTAAAGCCACTCAGCTGTGAGACAGCTAGCCAAAATCAGGAGGTAACGCATGACCGTGAAATATCAGGGATCAATAGCCCTGTTGAATATTGCACCAATGACATTGGCCTTGCTGAATTGTAAATCTTCTCTTCTTCAAACTGCTTATTCATGAAAGAAGACTGAACACATTTATGAAACGAGTGTCACACATTATTTATTTTGTGCGTACCAGAATCCTTTGCTCTGGTGAATAATAATAAAATAAACCTTCAATGTTTAATTACTGTGTCTAGAACTGAATATAATATTCTCGCTGTGGTCTGACTAGCCCAGAAAAAAAGGAGGATTATGACCTTCTCGTTCTGAACACTCCATTATTAAAATAATCTAAATTGCATTTACTGACTCATATCAAGCTTTCCCCCAGGTAAGCTTCTGAGCCCACTTTTTATATTTGTCATGTAAAAAGCACACCTTCTTTGCCATCGACCTACATTGTTGGGTTTGGGATATTGGTTTAGGAACTTACATTAATCCTTATTGAATTACATCAGATGTTTTAGTGGCTCCAGAAATAACAATCTGTCACTATCTTCTAAGAAACTGCTACACTTTACTAGAAGTTACTGCCCAGGCAAGAGGGAAACAAAAGAGGTGTTATGAGGACTCAAGATGCCTCAGGAATCTAAGAACTTTCTTCAGTGTGAAGGCCGGGCATGGTTGATGGTTGTCTCAGCAGAGAAGGGATCTTTTTCCTGATTGTGAGCTGAATGCATGAAAAAGGTGCAGTGGGCCAGGTGCAATGGCTCACACCTATAATCCCAGCACTTTGGGAGGCCGAGGTGGGAGAATTGCTTGAGCCCGCAGTTAAAGCCCAGCCTGGTCAACATAGTGAGACCTCATCTCTAAAAAAAAAAAATCAAAAAATCAGCCAGGCATGGTGGTGTGCACCTGTAGTCCCAGTTATTCATGAGGTTGAGGTGGAAGGATCACCTGAGCCCAGGAGGTTGGGGCTGCAGTGAGCTGTGATTATGCCACTGCATTCTAGTATGAGTAACAGAGTGAGATCCCCAACTCAAAAATAGGGGGTTTTAATGGGTATATGTGTATACCACTGATTGCTATAATGGAGGTCATTTGCTCTACTGAAACTCATTTTAATTCCAATGTAGCAAAAATATTACTTTTATGAATGAAATAGATTTGTGTTGACCATTAAAGTTCATGTGATTAAACTGAAAAACAGTCACAGAAATTGCTAGTTCATAGAACTTAAAGTGACATGGTTTGGCTAAAAGAAAAATTAGAAACCACCAAAGAAATGTCCTAACTCTGAATCTGTGCAGCTCATCTGAGACATTTCCTCACAGCACTAGTATCCAATTACTGGCTTTTGGGGAATAAATCTCAAGTTTAAATGTAAATAGCCTGTCCTTTTTGAGAAGAGGCCGCTGAAATTAATGGTTTTCCTAGGCTTTTATATCTGACTTGGGATGAAAATTGACTTAAACTGATATGAAAATAATTTCCAAGAATAAAATCCTTTCTTCAAAATACAAGGTTGTTGATATCATTTGTCCCAGGAAATGAGATCACATGGAATAAATATTTCTCAAAGTAAGAATGTCCTTAAAGTGAATAGAATAAATTGTGATCACAGCAAGCAATGGCACACTAGACTTACCGTTACATGGTATGACCTTGATGGGGGTAAAATTCTTCATAATTTCAACCCCTGTGTTGGACCTTCAAGAAATGGGAAAATAAATTAGCTTCATGACGGTAAAGTAAGAATAAATGATTTAGATGAATTGAACCACTCTTAATCAGCAAAAATGCTTTTTTTTTCATTATCTGTATATATTTAAGATATTCTGGGAAAGTAAATGGGTCAGGCTTCTGTAAAAGTGTTCTACTGCAAATGGCAGGGAATATAGAGATGCAGAGAGTTTCTCGCCCTCCATTTGCAGTTAGTCAAATCATCTATCTATCTATCTATCTATCTATCTATCTATCTATCTATCTATCTGCCCATCCTTTAATTTTGCCTTCTAAATGGTTCTCTACCAGAAACAATCCTCTCCACCCTGTGACTTGTGGTAATTCAGGCATTGACCTTTGCCTAGAGGCCAGTGCTACTCGAAGTTGAGCCTTTATCAGAATTACTGGGAGTACTTGTTCTGCTCAGATTGCTAAGCCTCACCCCCAGAATTTTTGATGCAATAGTTGTGGGGTGGGGCTCAATAATTTGGATTTCTAACAAGCTTTTGGGTAAAGGCAAAGCTAATGGTCCAGGGACATTACTTTGAGAGCCCTGTCCTAGACAATTCTAATATTATCTTTCTGCCGCTTTGGTTTAACCCTCCTAAATACAACCTCTCTGTTGCCTGGCTTATCCTCCCGCGCAAAATGTTTCCATGACTTTCCATCATCAACCTACAGCACAAGGACCAAGCTCCTTAACCAGCAAACCAACCTCCTATGAGTGCCTACCTCTCCAGCTACATCTCCATCTATGCCTCAAGATCATAATTTCTCAGGAGTCCATTTTCCATAGTCTATTGTCTTCCTGAGAGTAGAACTCAGGTCAATCTTATTCACTATAATATTTCTTTTCTTTTTTTTTTTTTTTTGAGTTGGAGTCTCACTCTGTCGCCCAGACTGGAGTGCAGTGGCCGCTCCCGGCCACCACAGCCTCGACCTGCTGAGCTCCGGCTATCCTTCTGCCTCAGCCTTCCAAGTAGCTGGAACTACAGATGCGCGCTACCATGCCCGGCTCATTTTTTTGATTTATTGTAGAGATGAGGTCTCGCCAAGTTGCCCAAACAGGTCTCGAACCCGCGGGCTCAGGCAATCCACTCACCTCAGCCTCCCAAAGCGCGGGATTACAGGCTGAGCCACCAAGTCCGGCTCACTATAATATTTCAAGTCCACAGCATAGAGCTTCACCTCAAAGTCTTAGTCCTGACAATTAAGCAGGTGACTATATCTAGACAATCGATCCACATTTGTCGAAAAAAAATCTGCTTATAAGTAGACCTGCACAGTTCAAACCTGTGTTGTTCAAGGGTCAACTGTACTATGCTACAAATGAAAAAAAGCAAGATTAGTCTCTTGGCTTATGGGAAGGAAAGTTATCATAGAACCAGGCTTGAATCTGGGACGGAGCCCAAGAGCTTAGCAATGGAATGATCCATGAGAGTTCTTGGATGTTGTAAGTCACTTGTGAACTCAATTACTCCTTGCATATGCACTAAATCACCTGTAAGGATACTGAAATTTCTACTTCCATGCCATGGGGTGGGAGTGGGGGAACTTGACTAGAACAAGGGATCTGGGAGGGAAATAAAGCAGGTTATTATCATAATTGTTGTCATGAGCACAGCCCACTTGAGAAGCATGACTGGGACCCCAAACAGGTTAGTCAGACTAGAAACTGGATTTCTTGAGACACAGTCAGGAGACTATGCAGGGATGGTTTTCCTTCAACCAAGGATGCAGTGAGGACCATCTCAAGAGGGAGCCTGATGTGACCAACAGAGAATATGGAATTAGACACAGGTGACCCCCACCCTTAGACTTAAGACATGGTTCTGAGACCTTCAAGACAGGATGTGTTTTCATGATCATTCTTCACCCAGTTTCTTTTAGCTGAGCCAGAGGATAAAGGGATTTTTTTTTCATATATTGATCAAGAAAAATAAAAGAAGCCGGGCTCAGTGGCTCAGCCTGTAATCCCGTGCCTTTGGGAGGCTGAGGTGAGCGGATTGCTTAAGTCTGCGGGTTCGAGACCCGCCTGGGCAACTTGGCGAGACCTCATCTCTACAATAAATCAAAAATTAGCCGGGTGTGGTAGCGCGCACCTGTAGTTCCAGCTACTCGGAAGGCTGAGGTGGAAGGATCGCCGGAGCCCAGCAAGTCGAGGCTGCGGTGACCAGGAGCGGCCACTGCACTCCAGTCTGGGTGACGGAGTGAGACTCTAACTCAAAAAAAAAAAGAAAAAAAAAAGAAAAAAAAGAGAAAAGAAGTGAAGGTGAGGTAGGGGTGGAAGGGAAATCTTATAAAGGCGCAGGGTCAGTTGTGCCTAAGACCTTGTGTCATCATAATGTTTAAATTGTATTTGGCCTTGAATGTTTAGGACAGAGTGCTATCCAGTTTATTCTTCTGAGAACACATCAGGCCTTTCTATAGCAGCAGGTCCCATACTGTGGAACGAAAATCTCTTAAAATGATCTATAAAATAAATGTTCTGTGGCCAAATAAGTATAGAAAATGTATGCTCTATCCCTGCTTGAAGGGCTCCACAGTGAGGTTTCTGAGAAGTCCTGCTGCAAAAAAATTCACTAAATTTTAATTATTTTCCCAGATTGTTATTTCAGTTATTTTTTTCATTCAACACACAGTTGTTGAGAACTTCTCAGTGCCAGGCATTGTGATAGGGCTATGACACAAAATAGTAGCCCTCAGTGACTTCCTATCATATACAGATGACCTCCAGGGCCCTACCTACCTATCTGACCTGCTTTCTCCCTCCCTCTTTGTGTTCCAGCCTCACTCCACCCCCTCCTCATGTTTTCTGGAACACTCCAGCATGCTCTCACCTCAGGACTTTCTCCTCCTCTGGAAAATGGTATCCCCCCCTAATTTACTTCCTCACTTCATTCAGTATACTGCTCAAGACAGGTCTTAACTGACCATCCTTTTAAAATAGCATCAACTATCACATATGACTCTCTTACTCTGATGATTCTCTGGTACAAATCTATTTCTTTGTTTTTTCTCTTTCTATCCCACTAGAATGTTAATTCCCAAAACCTAGAGCTGTGTCTGGAATACACAATGCACTAGTTATAAATTGAACGAATGAATGGTGAAAAAAATAATTACAATTATTGCTTAACAGAGCTTACAATTTAATGTTAAAAATAAATTGTAAATCGAATAGTATAATAAGTGTTATGTTGGGAAGAACAAGTGCTATGGAAAAATATAGGACTAGCACTTCATTCAGTGATACGTAATGTTTCCTGGAGGAAATGATGTCTAATTCAAGTCTGGTGAGATGCCAGAGATGAGAGAGATCATGTGTGACATAAAAGGAGTTCGGTTTGACTGACAGAGATCAAGGAAGCAGAAAAGTGAGAAAAGAGGCCACAGGGTTAGTCCTTGGAAACAAGTTAAAGTGTTTGAACTTTGCCTTGAGAGCCATTAGACCACATTAAGGCTTTTAAGCAAGGAAAGGTAAAAGACATATCCACATGTCAAAAATATCAGTCCAGGTGCTGTGCGGAGAATTAATTGGAATAAGCAAGAATGAAGACAGGGAAGCCAGCTCTGGAGATGGTTGTGATGATCTAATGGAGATATGATGGTAGCTTATAAAAGGATAGAGGCAACAGTGGTAGACAAAAATGACTGGGTTCATGAGATAGTTGGGAGGTACAACTTATAGAACTTACTGATTCTTTGAATGTGAAGGGCAAAATAGTCTTAATAAGACATTATGCACCAGTTTTTTATTACATAGCATCTACTAATAATCCATAGAATATATTATAGAAAATACTACTGTATAAAAAAATTATGAATCTGTAAGTATTATAAACCATAGAGAACTATAGGTATATAAAAAGCACTTCACTGGTTGTACTCCTGTTAGCAAATAGTTCTACAGGTGACTTGTTTGGGCCCCTGTGAACATACTACCAAAATGACTTTGAGGACAGAATTATAACTTAGTCAATGTCAATTGACATGATAAGCTTGATTAGGCAAAGCTATTAGGCAGAGTTTGGTCTGATTGTAAGTCTACTTCTTTGTATCTATTATCATATTTGAAAGCTTGTTTACCTGTGGAAAAGGCTCCATTCTTCCTTGCTAAGATAGGAAATGTTTCTATTCTTAGTGAACATGTGCGTCAAGGCCTTACAGGGAAAGTGTTGAGGCCTCACGCAGTAGAAGGCTTCTTGGTCTCTGTCGTCCAGGTACTGGCACAGTTCGGCACTTGTATTTAGGGCCAGGCCACATTCAGAATGGACCTGGGAGATGCCATCGTCGAATCGGCCAATGAACACTATCCTATCATAGCCTTGGTTCCTTGCCCTCCAGAGAGCTGATGCCCCTTCACTGGGGTGGATGAGTAGCAGAGACAGGGTGACCTGGCCCTCCCAGAACAGAGTGAAACTGACAAGGTAGGAGCCATTATTGAAGTCGGTCACCTTTCCTGAAGCGCCAGCCTTCAGGGCTGAGGAGGACATCCTGGCCCTCAGGAAATCCCCGCCATATTGCTTCCTGCGTCCCAGGTGGTCCCTCACTTCCAGCAGGATGTCCAGTTGGTCCCCCCTGCAGTATGTTTCTCGGGGGTTGAGGATGGAGACTGTGCTGTGTACAGCGCTGGTGGTGGTGTTCACATGGGTGAAAGGTCTGGGCGGGATCCACTGGTCTAGTTTCTCAATGATTTCCTTTATTCTCTCCTGGGTCTCTGTTGGCAAAACTGCTGGATTCAGTGGTGCTTCAGAGTGTGAGAACATCTTTAAGATATTCCTTTGGTTCAGGGTGATACGGTTTTTCAAGCTGAACAAGAACTGAAGTAATGAGGAGGAGGAAGAATATGTTATAAGCAAGTAATAAGGTTTGCTTTTGAACATAAGTTATTATGGTACATCTTGCATCTTTCAGTGTGGTAAATCACATAGCAAAAATCAATCCTAACTGGTTTTCAGTTATGGAATCCTAGGAATTGATTTCCACGTACATAGTGTAACTTCCTCCGCTGCTAGCAGATGGCTTCTTTTAGGAGTCATTGGCTTAAAAAATAACTAGATATAATAAATATATATCATTTCATGATTTAATTTTAAAGTTTTTTCTTTGCTATTCTCTCACTTGAACTTTCTTTTTAAATATTATATAATCATGTTACATAAAGACAATGTGAAAAAGAGCAAATTTTAAAAAACATAATCCTACCTATGTTTTGTTGTCTTTGAAGTAAATTTTATTATGCTCACTCTTTTTCATTTCATATCAGATGAATATGAAGGGTGGGGCATGGGGATCATGCTGTCTTTGGTCAAAAACTGCTGAGCACACAGGGAATTATAGGCAGGTTGTTCATGTAAAATCACCCATCATGAAATGGGCAATTACGTTGAATCTCAAAAAAAAAAAAAAAAATTCACTGAAGCCAGAACACAGCTCTCAAAACGATGCTAGCTGGTACATGGGATGCTGATGGGTCCTAGAATACTTAACTAGTGGGGGAAAGCCTGTTCTATAAGGGGCCACCCACCAAAAATTAATTCCTATTTATAATCATACCAAATATATAGATTAGCACTTGTTCACAGCTAGTATAATATATAATAAACATTTTAATGTTGGTACATAATTTTATTATCATTATTTTTCTTTTCTTTTTTTTTTTGAGTTGGAGTCTCACTCTGTTGCCCAGACTGGAGTACAGTGGCCGCTCCCGGCCACTGCAGCCTCGACCTGCTGGGCTCCGGCGATCCTTCCAAGTAACCGGAATTACAGGCATGCGCTACCACGCCCGGCTGATTTTTTGACTTATTGTAGAGATGAAGTCTCGCTGCCCAGGCGGGTCTCGAACCCGCGGGCTCAGGCAGTCCACTCACCTCAGCCTCCCAAAGGCGCGGGATTACAGGCTGAGTCACTGAGCCCGGCTCATTATTTTTAATAGTTGAATATTAGTTCACCATGAGGATGTAATGTGGATTGTGACCATTAGATGATATCTATGCTTTCTTTTAGCATGACATTTAGATACTTTCCATCTCCTCATATAGGATTACTTCTTTATGATAGCTTCCTGGGGATGGAATAACCAAATCATATATTATTGAATTAAATACCAGTCAGTCAACGAACATAACATTTTATTCATCTTGATTGCCAAATATATTCTCAGAATAAGAGTTGACATTGCCACCAGCAATGCATAAGACTACTTACTATGCCACACTAGTGTCTCACTGGTAATTGTAGCAAAGTGTAAGAGTTCTGGATAATATTACTTTACTAGAGTGCTGAGAAAAAGATTCAATCAAATGAAATTTTTTTTAGCTGACAATAAATGCCATTGTATTCACCTAGACAATGAAACAACTGAGGAAATGTTACCACCAATTTAAGATCTCTTCAGGTCCCAGGAGTCTCCCATGCCCACGTAGGTACATTTAGCCAGTGGACCTTTATGACAGTCCACTAAAATCACATGGAGGAAGCCAGGTTTGGAGACCCACCCCTGTTTGTTCACCCGTTGACTTGTTTAGTTTTTGCTTTGTTTTGGGGTTTTGGGGGGGCTTTGGGGGTTTTTTTTGAGTTGGAGTCTCACTCTGTCGCCCAGACTGGAGGGCAGTGGCCACTCCCGGCCACCGCAGCCTTGACCTGCTGGGCTCCGGCGATCCTTCCGCCTCAGCCTTCCAAGTAGCCAGAATTACAGGCATGCGCTACCACGCCCGGCTGATTTTTTGATTTATTGTAGAGATGAGGTCTCGCTGCCCAGGCGGGTCTCGAGCCCGCGGCCTCAGGCAATCCACACACCTCAGCCTCCCAAAGGCATGGATTACAGGTTGAGCCACCGAGCCCGGCTTTTGTTTTGTTTTTCAATAGTCGACTGCTGTCGGGCATTGCAGCTTACACCTATAACCCAGCACTTTGGGAGAAGGAGGCAAGAGGATTGCCTGAACCCATGGGTTCGAGACCAGCCCGGGCAACTTGGTGAGACTTCATCTCTACAATAAAAAAAAAAAAAAAGAAGAATTAGCTGGGCATGGTGGTGTGCCCCTGTAGTTCCAGCTACTTGGAAGGCTGAGGCAGAAGGGTTACCTGAGCCCAGTGGGTCGAGGCTATAGTGGCCATGAATGTGCCACTGTACTCTAGCCTGGGCAACAGAGTGAGACACCGACTCAAAAAAAAAAGTTGACTGCTGTTTGATATTTGTACACGAAGGCTTGAAGCCCAAGTACACTATTTCCTCTATCATAACTGTTGTCAAATATGTTCCTGAAACAGGACATTTTATTATGCCAAAACAATTCTATAAATATAATGTGTATACTTTATTATATATATTATATATATATATAAAATATTCTAGACAATTGCCTGAATGAGAGATTCCTATAAAATCCACCTTCTGAAAAAATTTTGAATAGCTGCATGCTTACCTAGAGAATGAAGTTGTCCTCAGATATTTTACTTGATTAAACTTCCCTTACAAAATTCATCCATTTAAATATTTGTGGAATATTGTCCTTAAAACTATGTGCAAATAGTTTGGTAAATAGAGGATTACTATTATTTTCAATTATATTTATTTTAATATCAGTGTTCCAACTTTATTTTCCTTCAAATACTTGTTTTGCTAATATATTTTTCTCCTTTTGTCTATTTTCTTTAAAAATAGACAATAAAAATTGTCTATTTTTATTTTAATTTTAATTTGTTATTTCTCAATTGATATCAGTTCTTCATGTAATAACCAATATCAGTTCTTCATGTAATAACCATCTTACCATCTTAACATTTAGTCTCTCAATTTTGCAGACATTTTTTTTACCACTTCATTGCTTGGCATTTTTAGAAGTATTTAATACTTATACTTAAAGTACTAAAAAATTATTTTGTGATTTACTTCTATTGTTTTTAATCTTAGACTGTTCTTCACACTTTCATTTTTCTAAATATTCAATTCTAATTTTTCCAGTATTTTTTATAATTGGATTTGTCAATATTTTATTTTATTTTTTGCCTATCTAGATTCAGCCAAGCGGATATAAAGTTCTATTCTCCTGGCAATTTTGGCAAATAAAGATATTCTCTGCTTTATTTACTGATCTTAACAATAAGCATTTAATTAATTCATTATTAATAATAAATTATAAAATGGAGAAACACAAATGTTATTGGCAGCTGATTTAACTATAGTCCCAGAAAGTCCAGCCTACAGAGAGAACAAGCATGTAAACTTATTATAAAAAAAGTGAATCACTTAACAGATATGTAAGTCTAACTCCATGGGTACATGAAAGAAATTGTCACAAACTTGGCCTGACAAGTTAAGAAGAACTTCACAGGGAAAGGGTGTTATTGTTTAATGGTTTGAGGTGACACAAAAAGATTTTGTTAGATAATTTATTTTCTTAATTTGTAAATAAAATACATATATACATTTATGGTATGCAATGTGACATTTTGATATATATCTGTATATAAATATACTGCAAAATAATTAGCATACCCATCACCTCACACAATTGAGGTTTTTTTGGATGAGACATTTAAAATCTGCTTTCTTACCAACTTTCAAGTATACAGTACATTATCATTAACTATAGTAGCCATGCTCTACTGTCATTTTCCAGAATATATTTTTCCTGTCTATCTGAAAATGTGTACCCTTTAATCACCATCTCCCCATAACATCACCCACTCTACCTTGGCAATCAGACTGTAGTTAAATTCCCATTGCTTTTGGTGTGATACTTAGCTAAGAATGACACATGTTAAACTCAGAGTTGAGCCCAGGAGTTTATCTGCCACTTTGTGGAAGAGCTCTTTTGAGCTTTATTTTCTCTACAGTCTCCTCAACTCTTTCTCATTCTCTGAGAGCTCTACTTTTTGGTTCTCCAGCCATAAATTATGGGGCAGAATGGTTTCCCAGCCTTCTTTGGGATATGCTTCCCTACATTTCCTGTGGCACCCAAGACCAGATAGGAATATTTGAACAAGGCCTGACAAAAGCGAAGTGATCACCACATTGTGTTCTGAACTCTTAAGGAAAATATTGTTTAGCTAATATTTAGTATATAATGAGAATTTTGACTTCAATAGAAATACAGTGAGGAGAAAAATAAACTTTTTATTTTGAGATAATTGTAGATCCACAGGCAGTTGTTACAAATAATAGGGAAATCTCATGTACCCTCAACCCAGTTTCCCCAATGGTACTATCCTGAAAAACTGTAGTAAAATATCACAACCAGCATATTGACATTAATATAGCCAAGATTCAGAACATTTCCTTTTTGCCCTTTTTTAGCCACACTTGCTTTCCTCCCATTCTCACTTCTTCCTTAACCCCTGGCAACCACTTACTGGTTCTCCATTTCTGTGACCTCAAGAATATTATGTAATAGAATTACACAATATAGAAGCCACAAATATGAGCAAGGAAAAACAAAGAGTTTTGTGCCAGACCCTTAAAATTAGATACAGAATTGGGAAAGACTCTTTAAAATAGCAATAGCAGGGTCAGGATCAGCATTTATGTTCAATTTTACATGAGGCCCAATTGTCTCACTATTTATTCATCTGTTACACACACACACACACACACACACACACACACACGCACGCACGCACACACAGACAACTAACCTCCTTTGGGATGGATGGGGCCTTAAGGAGGTGATTAGTTCCTGGGGATGGAGCCCTCATGCACGGAATTGGTGCCCTTATAAAAGAAATCCCAGAGATCTCCCTTGCCCATTCCACTATACAAGTACTCAGTGAAAAGAGGAAGCAGACCCTTGCCAGACATCAAATCTGTTGGTGCCTTGATCTTGGACTTCTGAGCCTCCAGAGCCGTGAGAAATAAATCCTGCTGTTTATATGCCACTCAGTCAATGGTAGGCATTCTTTTAGAGCAGCCAGAAGGAACTGTCAAGGATTTTGTACACACACACACACACACACACACACACACAAACTTCAAACACAAAGGAGGACCCCATAAAAGTCAGAATTATTTTTTGGAGGATGAACCCCTCGTAGTAGTTCAGGCTTCCCCCACTAGGTAAGTGTTCTAGGAATCCATCAGTGTCAGTGTACCAGCTAGCGTTGTTATGAGAGGCTGTGTTTGGCTTCAGTTAATTTTTTTTTCTGGAGATTCTTTCAACCCGCTTGCCCATTTCACGATGGGTGATGTACAAACACATCTACCCACACCACACTGAGTGTTCAGCAGTTTTGGACCAAAAAGCAGCATGATCCCTAAACCCCACTCTCCCTATTCACTGGATCTCACCCCATGTGACTTGGTTTTGTTTCCCCCAGATGAAAAAAGTTCTCAAAGGGAAATGTTTTGCCAATGTGGAAGAGGTGAAACAAAAAATGGCAGAAGTACTAAAAGGCATGAAAATTAATGAGTTCAAAACTGTTTTGAGCAGTGGAGTAAATATCTCAAAAAGTGTATTGCATTAAGCAGAGAGTGCTTGGTTGGAAGGTGACTGAAGTGTAAACATGTAAGAATAAATACACAATTTTTCATAAATAAATTTCAGGGGATTTTTTAGGTCTTCTCTCGTGCATATATATTTCAAAAACGTATATATATATTGTGATAGTAGTTTTTCAGAAGACCTTAAGATCTTTTGTTCTCCATGATTACCTCTGACCAACTATGACTCATTATTGCATAACCCTCCTCTTCTGTGTCATTTAACCCATCACTTTCTTTCACTAACTTGCTGAAGATTTTGAAGAACTTGGCTTCCAGTCTTCTTTATCACTAGAAGTCCTGACACCCTCCATGTAGACTTCAATGTCCATGTCCTTCAACATCTAGATCCCTTTGTTCCTGAACTTGCTTAACTTTAGAGATCTGTAAGAATGGTCACATGGCAATTCAACTTCCTATCACCCCTGCCCAACTTAAATGTAACCACATCTTTCCTTTCCTGCTTCCTACTTTTCTCTGTTAGCATTTTTCCACACAAATTTAAATGTATTCGAGTATTTTCTATATTTTAAAAAAAGAAAAACTTTTTGAGCCACCTATTTGCCTCTAATTACTATCCTAACTTTTGCCTGTTCCCCACCCCTACCTATCTCAAAAGTTTTCTTCTATCCCTGTGTACACTTTCTCTCCTATCAATCACTTCTCAGCCTGGCACTTATTTTGTTCCTTGGGGTTATATCATTTGCAATGTTTTCTTCCCACTCTACAGTTCACCTGAGGAAGTGTCACAGACTCTAATGGCTTCAGGTGTCATTTATATTCTCATGCTTCCTAAATCTATTTTTCTAAACCTGGTCTTCTTTCCCAGTTTTCAATCTGTATATTCAACAGTCTATTAAAGCAACAGCTCTACTTGGTTTGACTTAAAAGGACCTCAAACCTAGACTGTTCATATCTAAACCTGTCTTTTGACTTCCAAAGTTATTTCTCCTACTCTGGCCAATACTTCAGTGAATGACATCACCAGCTGTATTTTTCTTTAAAAATAAAGAAAAAAAGGGGAAAGCTTTACAAAAGCTATACAAACCTGGAATGTAATTCCTGGTCAACTCATCTCTTCACTCCCCACAGGCAATCACTATTGCTGTCAATTCTTGCTCAAATTCGTTAACTTTTCCCCATCCTCATTGCTAGTACTTTATTTCAGGTCACCATGATCTCTCACCCAGATCACAGAACAATCTTTAATTATTTACTTGTTATTTATCAAGTACCTACCATGCACCAGGCACTCTTCTGAGCACTTGGAATATACCACCGAATAGATACATATAAAGAGTCCTTGCCCTCATGGAGGTTACTGGGTCAAGATATACAATAATTAATAAGCAAACTATATAATATTTTAGAAAATGAAAAGTACTATCACAAAAAAAGATGTCAAGTAGAATAAGGGGGAATACTAAAAATGGGGGGTGGGGCTGTTTCTAGTATTAAATCAAGAAGGTGAGCGAAAACTTGAAAGAAATAAGAGTGTTAGCCACTTGAAAACCTGAAGAAAGGAAACAGTCAATGCCAGAATGTCTTGGGCCAGCCTAAGTGAGTTTCTGTGCCCTTTACTTAAAAGAAGGGCTCAATAGAAGCCCAAACCACACCATCCCACAATACTCCTATATAACAAAACTTCACATGTATTCTTTGAATCAAAATAGAAAAATTTTAAAAATAAAGAAAAAAAGGGGAAATTGAAAAATAAAATTAAAATAAAGGAGCTGGAATGAAACACTGTGCCAAGGGGCTTGGGCCATACCATGTTGCAGGAGGAGCCCTGTTAAAGGTAGTTTGAATGCCATATTCAGATTTTCATCTTAGAAATATAATTTCAGATTCTTGAACACAGAGGTGATGTGCTATAGTTCTGCATCCCTAATGCCTAGACCAATACCTGACACATAGTTTATGCTCAACAAATATCTGTTGAGTGAATGCTTACAGTAGATTGAGAGTGGAAGAAGGGGAATTAATTAGAATAGCGTTTCTACACTTTGAATGAGAAATGATAAAGGACTGAGCTAAAGAAAGGAAATGAGCTTGGAAAAAAATGATAGATTTGAGAGATATTTAGGAGGTAGACTTTATAAGACTTAGCGACTGGTGGCTGGAGTGCAGAGTTTCAACTCGATTGAATACACGGGTTGTGGCAAAAATTACCAAGTCGGAGAGCTAAGAAAAAGAGCACAGAATTTGTTTCCATTCAATTCTTTATGTTTGCTTTGTTCAGGAATGTCATTTATATTCTCATGCTTCCTAAATCTATTTTTCTAAAACAGGTCTTTCTCAGCTTCAGGTCTATATATTTGACAATCTATTAAAGAAATATCTCTACTTGGTTGGCCTAAAGGACCTCAAACATAGACTGTTCATATTGAAACCTATCTTTTAGGTGGTGAGAGAATAAAGTCAGTGTGTGTGTGTTTGTATTGGCAGTGTTAGTGGAAGACTTAGGTGGAGACATTCAAAAGTGGAGCTGGGAAGAAGCTACAGTTCTGGAAGCTCATAGGCAGAGAGGCTCACACTTTAGCATGCATAAGAATCAGCTGGGGAGCTTGTTAATACTTCGTAATCTTAGGCTTAACTCCAGAGATTTCAGTAGTTCAGGGGTAAAGCTCAGAAATCTGCATTTTACACACATGGGTACAAACACCTATGTTATGAAACAGAAGGCCCCCCAGGCCTCATTTTGAGAAACACTAATATTGGTAGGGGATGGGACCTGGGCATATTAATTAAAAGGCAGGCGCATAGCAGAGAAGAGGATCAGAGGAAGTAATCTAGAGAACACATATTTATAGAGAGAACTCAGAAAAAGAAACTTTCTGAGCCATGATCTGAGAGCTCTTTTATCAATTCATACTATTGTCTGAATGGTCAAGACTGTGCTGCTTCTTGTTTGAAGCTTGGAGATAAGGATGTATTAGACAAAAGTGAGAGAGACACCTCTAAAGTTCAAATTTAGAAGGGCCTCGAATGGCTAAACTAAGGAGTCTGATCTTTGCAGTGTCATTGGTGAAAGCTATTGGTGAAGGTTTTTGATCAGGACCAGAAGATGATGAAAGCAGAGTGTTTTAAAGATTATTTTTGTACTAAATGGTTGGGAAGAAGAGAAACTGGAAGCGAGATCAGTTAAGAAAATTTCAGAAAAGAAAGACCTCCAAAACACTAACTGAACTACTCAAAGAATAAGAAAACCCCTGTGAAGAAGGCAGAGGACTGAAACAGAGATTTAATTGGTTTGGAGTCTCAGAGGCCAAGAGAGGAGAGAGTTTTGAGGCCGGACGGTTAGCAGTGCCAAGTAGTACAGAGAGGGCCACAAATTCACTTGCCACCAAAAAGACAATAATAATGTTTATGTTGTCAAAGTGATTTCTGTTGAACAGAGAACCCTCTCATCCATATTCTCCAGCTAAGAGGACATGCTTTTTAACTTACTTCTTGCCATCATAAAGGGGATCATTCAAATGAAGTCACTGTGACTTTCTGTGAAATTCTGAAAAAGGAAACAATTCCTACCTTTGTGAGGTCTTCTGAAGCCAAGTAAATGACCGAGAAAATTAAAACAAATATCAATATCAGCAGTAATTTCCGAGCTATGGCATTTGGAAATAAAGTGAGTATCCTATAAGAGAGGACAGGAGAAATAATCACACAACAAATTAAATAAGCACAACATGGCCCTGTATACTTTGGTTCCCCCTCAGTAATTTCCAGAACAGGGTGTTATTCTCTTGGGTTTTCAAAACAATTCCTTTGTATATTCTACTAGAAATCAGAAACAAAGTTCTTCCCTGAGGCAAGAACAAACTAGTGGAAGGACTCCTGGTTTCTGACTCTCAGTTGAATTCTGTAGGTGTGGAATCATATCATGTCTCTGAGCCTTTTCTCTCGTCAAGGACTCAGGGTGGGCAGCAAGGTTTTAGTAATTGTTCACCTGAAAAAAACTCTTTTTCCCCCCTGGTATCCTCAAATAAATCTCTCTGGCACACACACCCCCCCACACACACCCATATACACACATGCACACACATATGCATGGTCCAGCTCTCTCTCTCTCTGCAGTTTTATCTACCTCCAGAGGCTTCATTATAAATCTCTCACTTTTTTTTTTTTTATTTTTTTGTTTCCACCTCAGGTTATCTCCTTATGCCAAAGCAGTTGACAAACAGTGCCAAAAAGAACAATTGTCATAGTATTTAGAAAAGTCTGGTGTGGTCCACAGTTCCAAAAGGCCTGAGAATTGATTTGCCTAGTTCCTCTGCACATTTGGCGTGCTTTCCTTGTAAACTCCTTTCCCTTGCTCTAAACCACTGCATACATGGATAGTGCCCCCACGCAGCAATTTAAACTAACTCTCAAGCCAACAGAGAAACAGGCACAGGTTTAAATCCCACTGCAACTGGCGTGTATAACAGGGTCAGCGTTGAATGGTTAAAATTCTAGTTTTTGTTTTTTAAACCTAGAATCCCAAAAGTTTGTGGCAAAGATCCATGTTACGGCAGTCTTCACCAAACTTTTTTGACGGGGACACGCACAGATATATGTATAACCAAATCTCAATTCAAAGTACCTGTATGTTGGGTGTGTGTGTGTGTGTGTGTGTGTGTGCGCGCGCGCGCGCGCGTACGCACAC
>NW_007247768.1:126413-148152 GCF_000164805.1 Carlito syrichta | reverse complement strand
ACACACACACACACACACACACAACACACACACACACACACACACCCCAAAAGTCTCACAAAACAATACTTATCCTAATTGCATAAAATACCCTGCAATCTTTTCAGTGACTCTATTTTATTCCATTCCATTGTATTTCATTTTAAAAGTACCTTTTATGCCCAAATAAAATGATTATACTATCCCCTAAAGGGCTGCAGCATACACTTTGAAAAGCACAACCTGGTCTGTAGTTCTTCCTTCGCTTCCCTACCATTAACCTGCCAGTAAGAATTGAAAGGTATCGCACCTGTGGATGTATATCTTCTCCATCATACTCTCATATGCTCTCACAGGAATTACAGCCGTACAGAGTCTCTCCTCGGTTAAAGTGGTTTTAGCATTTATTTCAAGGTTGGAGTTTCCCTATAAGCTTCATTGATCAAAAGCTGAAATGCTATTTGTGGCCACTGTGTGCCAGCTGGAATCACAGGCCTCCCTTTCAATAATCTGTTCCTGCTCACCCCAAAGAGCCGTAAGAAAGAAGCCAGGCAGAAACTCTGAAGTTTGCTTTTAGAGAATAGACATCTAATCTCAGCACAGGGTCGCCTATGTTTGAGGCTTTACATATTTGTATACACAGTGCACTTCACTTACTCATGACTTTGTTTGGCTGTCATGTGGGATTCATCACCTACAGAGCAACCGGAAAATTAGAAAGAAGAAAAACAGAAGCCCTCCCAGGTCTACAGTTCCTGAAGTTCTGAGAATTGGTTTGGCTGGCTTCTCTTGATATTCAGAGTGCTTTCTTTAACATTCCTTTCCCTTGCTCTAAACCACAGCATACATGATTGGCACTCCACAGCAATTATTTAAATGAACTCTCAGGCATAGGTCTAAATCCCACTGCAGCTGGCATATGTAACAAGGTAAAAGAGAATCCAAAAAAGCACAAGAATCATGTGTGCATAGGTATCACCTGCAACTACCATGTTACACGGGCCATGCTCAATGTGTATTTCTCTGCATACAGATCCCTCTAAATACATGTATAGACGGTAGATAGATACCTGGATATAGAGATGTGTGTGTGTGTGTGTGTGTGTCTGTGTGTATATATATATATATATGCATGTGTACTTTGTAGATATGTATATATTTATATACATGTAGCATTTGTTTGTTTGCATTAGTGCCAGTTCCTCCAGTCACTATATATCCATCCCTCCAAGGCTCTTCCCTATAATAGCTTAGATGTCAGGACTGTGATCACAGCATGGTGGAGGTTGGCACAGAGATACAGTAGATAGTTTCTAAAGGGACTTGTTGAAAGAAAAGAGATATAGATCCTATCAATCCTTCCCCATCCCTTATAAGGCATGTTCCTCCTCAATACCTTGTGCTACAGTGTTGTAACAATTACAATAGCCAGGCTCGGTGGCTCAGCTTGTAATCCCGCGCTTTGGAAGGCTGAGGTGAGTGGATTGCCTGAGCCCAAGGGTTCGAAACCCGCCTGGGCAACTTGGCGAGACCTCATCTCTACAATAAATCAAAAATCAGCCGGGCGTGGTAGCGCGCGCCTGTAGTTCCAGCTACTTGAAAGGCTGAGGCGGAAGGATCGCCAGAGCCCAGCAGGTCAAGACTGCAATGGTCGGGAGCTGCCACTGCACTCCAGTCTGGGTGACAGAGTGAGACTCCAACTCAAAAAAAAAATTACAATAGCAGGTCCAGGATTCTTTTTCTCCCCCAACTTTATTGAGATACAGTTGACAAAAAAAAAAAAAAAAAAAACTGTACGTATTTACAAAGTTTTGATATATGTAAACACTGTGAAATGATTGCTACAATCAAGCTAATTAATATATTCATCGGATCTCATAGCTTTTTGTTTGTATGTTTGAGTCAGAATCTCACTCTGTTGCTCAGGCTGGAGTGCAGTGGCATGTTCACGGCCACCCCAACCTCAACCTGCTGGGCTCAGGTGATCCTTCTGCCTCAGCCTTCCAAGTCACTGGAACTACAGGCATGTGCCACCATGCCCGGCTAATTTTTTTGATTTATTGTAGACATCAGGTCTCACCAAGTTGCCCCGGCTGATCTCGAACCCCTGGACTCTGGCAGTCCTCTTGCCTCAGTCTGCCAAAGTATTTTGTTATTTTTATTTGTTTGATGAAAACATTGAAGGTGGACTCTCTTAGCAATTTTTTAGTATGCAATACATTGTTAGAAACTAGAGTCACTATTTTGTACAGTCAATCTAGAACTTGCTCATCCTAGCAAACTAAAACTTTGTGTCTTCTAACATCTTCTTATTTGTCACTCTCCCCCACTAAACCCCAGCAACCACCATTCTACTCTACTTCTATGAATTCGACCATCTTAGATTTCACATGTAAGTGCGATCATACAGTATTTGTCTTTCTGTGTTTGACCAACTTCACTCGGGATCTTGTCCTCCAGGCTCATCAATGTTGTTGCAAGTGACAAAATGTCCTTCTTTTCTGAGGCTGAGCAACACCCCACTATATATGTGTGCATCTACCACACTTTCTTTATCAGTTCATCTGTTGATGGACACTTAAGTTGTTTCCATATCTTATTCACTACCGTGAATAATTCTGCAATAAACTTGGCGTTGTAGATATCCCCTCAACATACTGATTTCATTTTCTTTGGCTACATACCCATTAGTGGATTGCTGTTTTATATGGCAGTTCTATTTTCAATTTTTTGAGGAACCTCCACAATGTTTTCCATAATGGCTGTACTAATTTACAATCCCATCAACAGTGTACAAGGATTCCCTTTTCTCCCCATCTTCATCAACACTTTTTTTATTAATAGTCATTCTAACAAGTGTGAGTTGATCTCTCATTGTAGTTTCAATTTGCATTTCTCTGATAATTAGTGATATTGAGCATTTTTTCATATACCTCTTGACCATTTAAATGTCTTCTGAAAAGTTTCTATTCAGGTTATTTTCCAATTTTCTAATTGAATTATTTGTTTCCTTTCCATTGAGTTGTTTGAGTTTTTAAATAAATTTTGGATGTAAATTCCTTATTAGATGCGTGGTTTGCAAATATTTTCTCCCATTTCATAGGTTGTCTCTTCATTCTGTTTTCTCCTTTGCTGTGCAAAAGCTTTTTAATTTGATGTAATTCCATTTTGTCTGTTTTTGTTTCTGCTGCCTGTGCTTTTGGGGTTGTCCAGAAAAATCAGTGACCATACCAATGTTAACAAGCTTTTTCCCTATGTCTTCTTGTAGTAGTTTTACAGTGTTAGGTCTCACATTTAAGTTTTTAATACATTTTGAGTTGATTTGTGTGTATGGTGTGAGGTAAGGGTCCAGTTTCATTCTTTTGCATGCGGATATTCTGTTTTCTCAGCACTATTCATTGAAAAACCCTGTTCTATTCCTATTGTGTATTCTTACACCTTTGTAAAAAATCAGTTGATTATAAATACATGGATTTATTTATGGACTTTCTATTTGTCCCATTAGTCTATGTGTCTTTTGTTATGCCAGTACTATGCTATTTTGATTACTCAAGTTTTGTAGCCAATTTTGAAATTAGGTAGTTTTAATACTTCCAACTTTGTTATTATTGCTCAAGATTTCTTTATCTATTCAGAGTCTTTTGTGATTTCATGTAAATTCCAAATTTGTTTTTTCTATTTATGTGAGAAATGCCATTGGAATTTTCTTTTTCTTTCTTTTTTTTTTTTTTGAGTTGGAGTCTCACTCCGTCTGCCAGGTTGGAATGCAGTGGCACACTCACGGCCACCCCAGCCTCGACCTGCTGGGCTCCGGTGATCCTTCTGCCTCAGCCTTCCAAGTAGCTGGAACTACAGGCATGTGCTACCACCCTGGCCAGTTTTTTCATTTATTGTAGAGAGAAGGTCTCACCATGTTGAGATTGGTCTCACACCCGTGGCTCAGGCAATCCTCTTGCCAGGGCCTGCCACAGTGATAGGATTTCAGGCTTGAGCCACCGTGCCCGGCCTGCCATTGGAATTTTCATAGAGATTGCATTAAATCTATAGAAAGTTTTGGGTAGCCAGGCTTGGTGGCTCAGCCTGTAATCCCGTGCTTTGGGAGGCTGAGATGAGTGAATTGCCTGATCCCGCAGGTTCGAGACCCGCCTGGGCAGGCGAGACCTCATCTCTACAATAAATCAAAAAATCAGCCGGGTGTGGTAGCGCATGCCTGTAATTCCGGTTACTCGGAAGGCTGAGGCGGAAGGATCGCCGGAGCCCAGCAGGTCGAGGCTGCAGTGGCCGGGAGCGGCCACTGCACTCCAGTCTCGGCGACAGAGTGACTCCAACTCAAAAAAAGAGAAAGTTTTGGGTGGTATGGACATTTTAACAATATTAATTCTTCCCATCCATGAACACATGATATCTTTCTATGTATAGGTCTTTTACTTACTTGGTAAGATTTATTCCTAAAGTTTTTTTTTTTTTCATGCTACAGTTAGTGGGACTTTTCAAAATTTCTTTTTCAGATAGTTTGTTGTTATTGTATAGAAAATCCTTATTTTGGTGTGTTGATTTTGCATCCTGCAGCTTTACTGAATTTGTTTATCAATTCTCACAGTTTTGTGGTAGAGTTTTGAAATATAAAAACCTGTCACTGGCAAACAGAAATATTTTTATTTCTGCATTTCTGATTTGGATGCCTTTTATTTCTTTTTCTTGCCTAACTGTTCTGGCTAGAGCTTTTAGTACTATATTAAATGAAATGGCAAGAGTGGGTATCCTTCTCTTGTTCCTGATCTTAGAGAAAAATCCTTCAATTTTTCACTATTGACTATGATTGTAGCTGTAGATCTGTCATGTATGGCCTTTACTATATTGAAGTACATTCTTCCAATATTCAACTTTTAAGAGTTTTTTTTTATATGAAAGGATATTAAATTTTGCCAAATGCCTTTTCTGCATCTATTGAAATGATTATATAATTTGTGTCCTGCATTCTGTTAATGTGTGTTACATGTACAGATTTGTGTATGTTGAACCATCATTGCATCCCAGGGATAAATTTCACTTGATTATGGGGAATAAAATTTTTAATGTGCTATTAAATTCAGTGTTTTGTTGAGGATTTTTGCATCTATATTCATCAAGGGTATTGGTCTATAATTTTATTTTTTTCTGTATCCTCATCTGGCTTTGGTGTCAGCACAATGCTGACCTTGTAAAAAGAAATCTGGAAATGGCTGGGCATGGTGGCAATGCCTGTAATCCCAGCACTTTGAGAGGCTGTGGTAAGAGGATTGCTTGAAGCCAGGAGGGCAAGACCAGCCTGAGCAACATAGCAAGACTCCCATCTCTAAAAAAATAAAATAAATCTGGAAATATTCTCCAATTGTTTGGAAGAGTTTGGGAAGGATTGGCATTATTTCTTATTTAATGTTTGGTAGAATTAGCGAGTGAAGCCATTAGACCCTGGTCTTTTTTTGTTTGGAGGTTTTTGATGACTAATTCAGTCTCCTTACTTATTATTGGTCTGTTCAGATTTTCTAGTTATTCATGATTCAGTCTTGGCAATTTTTATGTTTCCAGAAATTTATTTATTTGAGGCTATCCAGTTTGTTGGTATATAATTGTTCATAATAATCTCTTATAATCTTTTTTTTTCTTGAAAGCAGGATTTATTAAGAGGACAAAAAAGTTCCTCCAGTGGGAGAGGACCCAAGGGGACTGCCCTCTTGTAACTTTTTTATATCTCTGTAGCATCTGTTGTAATTTTTTCTTTTTCATTTATCATTTTATTTATTGGAGTGTTTCTTTTTTTCTAGTTAATCTAGCAAAAAGTTTGTTAATTTTTTTTAATCTTTTTTTTCAAAAACAGTTCTTCATTTTGTTGATCTTTTGTTTTTCTAGCCTCTATTTTATTTACTTCTGCTCTGAACTTTATTATTTCCTCTTTCTTCTGACTTTGGGTTTAGTTTGTTCTTTTCTCAGTTCTTTGAGGTACAAAGGTAGATTGTGATCTTTTTTTTTTTTCTCCCTAATGTCATCATTTATTACTATAAACTTCCCTCTCAGAACTGTTTTTGCTACGCCCAACAAGTTTTGGTATGCTGTGTTTTTATTTTCTATTATCACAAGATATGTTTAAATTTCTCTTTTGATTTTTTTTTTTTTTTTGACCCATTGGTTGTTCAAGAGCATGTAGTAAATTTTTTAGTTTTCCTCTTATTGTTGACTTCTAGTTTTATATCATTGTGGTCAAAAAAGATGGCTAATATGATTTCAATCTTCTTAAATTTTTCAAGACTTGTTTTGTGGCCTAATATATGATCTAACCTGAACAATGTTTCATATGGGCTTGATAAGAATGTGCATTTGCTGCTATTCTATATATGTCTATTAGGTTTATTTGATCCAAAGTGTTGCTTAAATCTGATATTTCCTTGTGGTTTTCTGCCTGGATGATTTATCCATTGCCAAAAGCGGTATATTGAAATCCCTAACTATTATTATATCATTAGCTATTACTTCCATCAATTCTGTTAATATTTGTTTACAAAGTTAGGTGTACTAATATTGGGTTCGTATATATTTATAATTATTATATCTGTTTGATGAATTGACCCCTTTATAGTTATATGATGATTTTCTTCTATGGCAGTTTTTGGCTTGAAGCTTAGTTTGTGTGATATAAGTATAGCCACCCCTGCTTTCTTTTGGTTACCATTCACATGAGACAGCTTTTTCAGTCCTTTCACTTAAAATCTAAGTATGTCCTTAAAGCTAAAGTAAGTCTCTTATAGACAACATATGGTTGGATCCTGTTTTTAGCTATGCTTACCAATCAACCATTCTATTTCTTTTGATTAAAGAATTGAACTATTTACATCTAAAGTAATTATTGATAAAGACTTACAACTGCTGTTTTAGTCATTGTTTTCCAGTTTCTTTTTTCTTTTTTTTTTTGAGTTGGAGTCTCACTCTGTCACCCAGACTGGAGTGCAGTGGCCGCTCCCAGCCACCGCAGCCTCGACCTGCTGGGCTCTGGTGATCCTTCCGCCTCAGCCTTCCAAGTAGCCGGAATTACAGGCGCGTGCTACCACGCCTGGCTGATTTTTTGATTTATTGTAGAGATGAGGTCTCGCTGCCCAGGCGGGTCTCAAACCCGCGGGTTCAGGCAATCCACTCACCTCAGCCTCCCAAAGGCGCGGGATTACAGGCTGAGCCACCGAGCCCAGCTCGTTTTCCAGTTTCTTTGTAGTTATTTTGCACCATTCTTCCTCTCTTGCTGTCGTGTGTGTGTGTGTGTGTGTGTGTGTGTGTGTGTGTGTGTGTGTGACATTTGATTATTTTTATAGTGGTATGCTTTGATTTTTTTTTCTCTTTATCTTTCAGGTACCTAATAACATCTTTTTCTTTGTGGTTATCATGAGACTTACATAAAACATCTTATGGTTATAAAATTCATTTTAAGGTCTAAAATGTTGACCACATGCAACAGGATTCTCCCCAATGTGGAGTCTAGTCTTTTTGGAACTTAATGACAAATGTGTACTCCAAGTCACATCATAATTACAACCATATAGATAATAGCAGAGTAAAGAGACAAATGCTTTGTTCCCCTAAAATATGTAATTAGCTCGTGTTGTTTTCATAATAACTGTTGAGCTAGTCAGAACAGATATCACCACCCCCTGTAACAGACAAAGAGTCTGGCACACAGAGAGGGGCCATAAAACTGGCTTGAGGTCATGGTGTCAGCAATTTGTCTGAGGCTAGAGCTTTAAGCCCTGAATCTATGAGCCTGCAGTCTAGTGGAATAGGCACAGTTGGTTCAGAGTGTGACTGTGCAATAATTGAGGCTAATATTAAAAGAAAATACATGTAATGAATGAGAGCTAGAATTTTTTGTTGAAGGAACAGAGTCTTGGCTTATGCTTCTCAAATTAAAATTATTTTACCTAATAGTGGGGGGAGTGTGGGGTTAAACTGGGGAAAGATACTAAACAGCACATTTTCCTATAGTGTTAATTTTCCTTAACAATTTTGGGAGAAAATTAAGACTATCTAAATTATAAATAGCTTTAAACATTTTTGTTTGTCTAAATTTCAGCATACCATATTAGCAAATGAAATGTTTGCATGCATTTTAAAAATAAAAGTCCAGGCAGAGTACAGTGGCTCATGCCTATAACCCCAGCACTTTGGGAGGCTGAGGTGAGAGGATGGCCCGAGCCCATGGGTTCGTGACCAGCCTTGGCAACTTGGCAAGACCTCATCTCTACAATAAATCAAAAAAATTACTGGGCGTAGTGGTGCATGCCTGTAGTTCCAGCCACTTGGAAGGCTGAGGTGGAAGGATTGCCTGAGCCCAACAGGTTGAGGCTGTGGTGCCTGTAAACGTACCACTGCACTCCAGCCTGGGTGACAGAATGAGACTCTGATTCAAAAAAAAAAAAAGTCTGCCAAAGAACTTAAATTCCTTAGCAGATTTTGTATTTGTGTGTGTGTATGCATGTGTGCACACATATATGTCTTAAGCAATGGCCACAGGCCCCTGGAGGACCCTGGAGGTCCCTTTTCTGGAGTTCTTTTATAAAGAAATTTGAGCTAAACACAGAGAAACTCCCTTCTAGCACACTGAGAAAAAACTTTGAGAACTTATTAGTGTGTTGCTAGCACCCTTGTGGGAGAGATTTCCTAACTTCGTGAATATGTGTATCCAGTCTGGGGACAGTGGGAGAAGGGAACAAACATTTGTTCTAGGGCAGAACATTTACAGCCCACTCTTCATACATATTCCCTTCCATTTGAAAGGGCATGAATACATTTCTTATAAGAAGAAACTCAGTCTGCCCTGCTGCAACTTGTGAAGAAGACCTGCCTTGCTTTAGTGTTGTCTATACAGGGTAGGTGAGAATTCCTGATTCTGGGATTCAGTATTGCAGAGATCATAATGTTCAGTAGTGGTGAAAGTGGGCGTCCTTGACTTGCTTCTGACTTTACAGGGAAGGTTTCACCCTTTCACCATTAATTATGACGTTGGCTCTGAGTTTTTTGCAGCTGCCGCTTATCAGAGTGAAAAACTTCCCTTCTATTGCTATTATGTTTATCACGAAAAGGTATCGAATTTTGTCCAATTTTTTTTCAGTGTCTATTGAGATGGCCATATGGGTTTTGTCCTTTATTCTATTGATGTTATTTTACATGTTAAACCAATTTAACATTCTTGAAATAAATCCTACTTGCTTCTGGTATATAATCTATTTTATCATTTAATATATTTGGTTTGCTGATGCTTTATTGATAAATTTTGTGTCTATATTCACAAAAGATACTGGTCTGTAGTTTTCTTGTGCTGCTTTTGTCTAGTTTTGGTATTAGAATAATGCGGCTTCATAGAATGAGTTGAGAATTGATCTCTAAAAATTCTTTTGATTTTTGAAAGCATTTGTAAGGCATTGGTATTCATTTTTCTTTAAATGTTGGATAGAATTCATCGATGAAGCCATCTGGACCTGGGTTTTTCTTTGTAAAAAGTTTTAAAATTATTAATTCAATCTCTCTTCTTGTTATAGGTTTATTCAGATTTTCTGTTTCTCCTTGAGTTCATTTTGTGTCTAAGAATTTTACCTATTGCATGTAAAATATATAATTTGTTGGCATATAGTTATTTGTAGTACTGCCTTGCAATCCTTTTTATTTCTATAAGGTTGATAGTGACTTTTCTCTTGTATCCCCCCGATTTTGGTAATTATGTCTTTATTATTGTCTTGTTGCTTTCTGTTGGGGTCTCACTGTCACCCAGGCTGGAATGCAGTGGTGCAATCATGGCTCACTGCAGTCTCGAACTCCTGGGCTCAAGTGATCCTTCCACCTCAGCTTTCTGAGTAAATTTTTCTTGAACTCAAGCAATCGTTTCTCCTTGACCTCCCAAAGTGCTGGGATTACAGGCATGAGCCACCACACCCAGTCTTGAGTCTTTTTTTTTTTTCATGGTCAGTCTACTTAAAGTTTTCTCACTTTTGTTGTTGTTTTCAAAGAGCTTTCTTTTGGTTTCAATAACTTTTCTCTATTGTTTTTCTAATCTCTATTTTATTAATTTCTGCTTTGATCTTTATATTTTATTTATTTTGGTTGCTTTCGGTTTAGTTTGCTTTTCTTTTTCCAGTATCTTCAGGGGGACGTTTAGGTTATTGATTTGAGATCTTTTTTCTTTTAATATGGGTGTGTACAACTACACATTTTCCTCCAATCACCACTTTATATTTATCTTGTAAGCTTTGGTATGTTGTGCCATCATTTCCATTCACCTCAAAATATTTTCTAATTTCCCTTGTGATTTCTCCAACGCATTAGTTATTTAGTAGTGTGTTGTTTAATTTTACATAGTGTGAGTTTTCAAAATTTATTTTTGTTGCCAATTTCTAATTTTATCCCATGTAGTCAGCACACTTTGCATGATATAGCATAGCATATGGTCTGTCCTGGAGAATATTCCATGTGTACTTGAGAAGAATGTGGTTTTTGTTGTTTTTGAGTAGAATGTTCTATAGATATCTGTGAGGTCCAGTTGGTTGGAGTCTTCTATTTTCTTTTTTGACCTTCTGCCTAGTTGCTCTAACTATTGTTTTGTTGTTGTTGTTGTTGCTGTTTTTGAGTTGGAGTCTCACTCTGTCGCCCAGACTGGAGTGCAGTGGCCGCTCCTGGACACTGCAGCCTCGACCTGCTGGGCTCCGGCGATCCTTCCGCCTCAGCCTTCCAAGTACCCGGAACTACAAGCGTGCGCTACCATGCCCGGCTGATTTTTTTACTTATTGTGGAGATGAGATCTCATTACCCAGGCAGGTCTCGAACCCGCAGGCTCAGGCAATCCGCTCACCTCAGCCTCCCAAAGGCACGGGATTACAGGCTGAGCCACTGAGCCCGGTTCTAACTATTGTTGAAAGTGGGATAATGAAAACTCAAAACACTATTGTTGAATTGTCTATTCTTTCAATTCTGTAGGTTTTATATATTTGAGATTTATATTATTACATGCTTATATTTTTTCTAATGCTATATCTCCCTGATGGATTGACCCTTTTATCATTAGAAAATGTTCCTCTGTCTTTGGTAACATTTGTCTTAACGTCTATTTTGTCTGATGTTATTATAGTAAGTCCAGATTTCTTATGATTGCTGTTTGAATGGCATCTCTTTTTCTGTTCTCTTGCTTTCAAACTCTTTGTATCATCAAATGCAAAGTGTGTCTTTTATAGACAACATATACTGTGGTTGAATTTTGTCTTATTATCCAGTCTGGAAATCTCTGCCTTTTGACTGGATTGTGTAATCCATTCACGTTTAATGTTGGCATTAGGATAGTTATTTTACAATTTGTTTTCAATATACCCCTTGCATTTTTGTTCCTCTGTTCTTCCTTTACTGGTTTCTTTTACATTACATGAGTGCTTTCTAATGTTACATTTTCATTTTTTAAATGATATTTTCAATATAGTTTTTGGAAAAAAATTTAGTGATTGTTCTAGCAATTGCCAAGTACAGTAGATTCTCATTCTTTATGACAGTTATGTTCTGTAGTTGCTCTTTGTGTATGCCTGTGTGTCTCTGTGTGCGTAGTGCTCAAATTACTGTCTGGAGTCACTTGCTTCCAGAATGAATAAGTCCCCTTACTATTTCTTGTAAAGCAGATCTATTGATTATGGGTTTTCTCAGTTTAGTTTATCTGAGTATGTCTCTTTTCCCTCTCCACTTTTAAAGATAGTTTTGCTATATAAAAGACTCTGACAGGTTTTCTTTTCTCTCAGCACTTTGGATATGTCATCCTACTGTCTTCTGACACCACTGTTTCTGCAGAGAAGTCAGATGTTAATCTTATTGCAATTACCTTGCACATTACAAGTCATTTTCCTCTTGTTCCTTTTCACTTTGACTTTGGCTTTCAACAAGTTTATTATGAAGTGTCTGGGCACAGATCTCTTTACACTATCCTAGCTGATGTTTATGAAGTATCTTGGATATGTAGATTAATGTCCTTTATCAAATTTGAGAAATTTTCAGTTATTATTTCTTCCATTTTTTTCTGTTCCTTTCTCCCTCCCCTTGCATTCTGATTCCCCCATTATGTTTATGTTGGTGTGTTTAAAGTTACACCATGTTTCTCTGAATTTCTATTTATTTTATCATTAGTTTTCTCTCTGTTCTTCAGATGACATAATACCTATCTTTAAGTTTGCTGTTTCCTTTTACCAGTGCAAATCTATGGTTAAGTACCACTATTAACTTTTCATGTCAGACACTGTACTTTTTTTTTTTTTTTTGAGTTGGAGTCTCACTCTGTCGCCCAGACTGGAGAGCAGTGGCACACTCCCGGCCACCGCAGCCTCGACCTGCTGGGCTCCGGCGATCCTTCTGCCTCAGCCTTCCAAGTAGCCGGAATTACAGGCACGCACTACCATGCCTGGCTGATTTTTTTATTTTATTTTAGAGATGAGGTCTTGCTGCCCAGGTGGGTCTCAAACCTGAGGGCTCAGGCAGTCCACTCACCTCAGCCTCCCAAAGGCATGGGATTACAGGCTGAGTCACCGAGTCCACCTGACACTGTGCTTTTCAACTCCAGAATTTCTATTTGGTTATCTGGTTGGTTTCTAAAATATAATTTCTATCTTTTTATTGACAATCTCTCTTTATGGGATCTGTTCATCATAACTTCCTTTCTTCTTTAAGCAGAGGTTCCTTTAGTTTTTGAACATATTTATAATAGTTCTCTTGAAGTTGTTGTCTGACTAGGTCTGACACCTTGGCTCTCCCAGAAGCAGTTTCTCTTGCCTACTTTTTCCCATTTGTGGGTCATACTTTCCTATTTCTTTGTGTGCCTAATAATTTTTGTTGAAAGTGGAACATTTCAGATAAAATATTATAGAAACTTTATATTATAACCTCCACCCTAATGATCTGGATATTGCTGTTTGCTTATTTATTTGTTTAGTGACTTGGCCGGACTAGTTTAGTAAATTCTATTTCCCCTGGATTAGGGAGACTTTGATGTTGCTTCTCAGAAAGTAAAGCCGTGGGCATGCACACATTCTAAGATAACAGTGGTTTCATCAAGGTTCTCTGACCATCTCTTATCCTGATTTATTTGTTAAGCTCTCTGTGTCTACTGGTGTCATATTCAATTGTTATCCTTTACTAATTGCTGGGTGATCACTTCTTTGTTCCCCACAATGCTCTAAGACATACATTGTTCCACAGTCTACTTTAATTTAAAGTGGGTCCTTTTGGCAACCCCTTCGTGTCCCCTCCCATGTGGGAGCATTTCTGTCCTCCAATAAATCCTGTTTTAAAAAAATAATAAAATAGATCCTTTTGCAGGGACAGTTTTTTTTATTAGTCTTTGAGTTTTGTTCCCCTTCCAAAGGGTTCTATTTATCTCTATATATGTAGTTCCTTCTGGTAAATAAGCTGGTGTATGGCTTTTCTTGTTGCTCTTAAGGACCTACTACCCTCTTCTTAATTGCCTACAACCAATATCTCCATTGTTTAGAGAGAGTGTCTTTAGAATTAAACTTCTCCTCAGTTTGCTCCAAATAAAGTCAGTTTCCTTGGGAAGATCTGCAGAGCATTCTGTAGTTATGTCCTGCCTCTCTCCCTGGACAAGACTGCTGCCATTACTCCAGAACTGAATTCAGAAACAGTGGCCCAGTTCTCTCAGAGTGATACTCTACCTTTACATTTAGGTCTTCTTAGCCTTTCTCTCCCAGCCAATGAGTTGACATTGGGGTGATTAGGGCCCCCTTATTCTCAGTCTATTATACCTGGAATAGTCTTTCTGCTCTATGATTAGAGTTGGGTAGAAAAGGAGTGCCCAGGACTTCTCAGCCATTCCTGACTGAACAGAACATCTATTCTACAACATGGAACTGGAGGAAATGAGAAATGCTAGCAGCCTGACCCTCTTGGAGAGATAGATACTCTTGACTGACAAGTGAGGGAAGGTGAAGTCCTGTCTTCTTGACTGCAACCACCAGAGTGAAGCACTGCCCTGCTCAAGCTGTGGGCTTGGAGGAAGAGGATGGAAGTGTTTGGTGGCTCAATTGCCACCAAATTTTGCTATTCTGACTGAGATAGGAAAGTTTTTTTTTTTCTAAAAATGTTTATTCATTTGTGGTATGCCCTTGAGATAATTTCCAAAGACTTTAAATCATTGTTTGTTTTGTAATTTGCATCAGTTATGACTGTTCCACTGGGGAGAGGATCCACAGAACTCCTCATACTTTTGCTGGAAGTCATCTCTTGATTTCTATTGTTTTGAAAATCACCCCCACACATGGGGTTTTTCTGTGCTGTTCTAAATTCAGTCAGCCTCCTCCAGTTGCTTCCTTGTGGCTTCTGCTTTATAGAGCTAGGAGTGGAATGGGAGCAACCCGAGTTAAAATCTCAGAGATCCTATTCTTCTCATAAAGTTGCAGTTGTTTTTCTTTTCTTTTCTTTTTTCTTTTTTTGCCATCTGTGTCCTTTTATTTATTAGCTCCCCAAACGCAATCACTATCCTGGCTTCATTTTGACAGTGTTTGAATTTTATGTAAATAGAATCATCGATTAAGTCCTTGCTTTGCTCAACATGAGGTTTCTGAGGTTCATCTATATTGTTGTGTCTAATAGTAGTTTGTGCAGTCTCATGGTTGTGTAGTCTTCACTGCTGTGTAGCAGCAATCTACTTATTCACTCCAATATCGACAAGCATTGGGATAGTTTTCAGTTTCTAGCTATTAGGAATGGTGCTCTTATGAACATTCTTTTTTGTTTATTTGGTTTTGTGTGTGTGTGTGTGTGAGAGAGAGAGAGAGAGAGAGAGAGAGAGAGAGAGAGAGAGAGAGTTTTATTGTAGATACGTGGTCTCACCAAGTTGCCCGGGCTGGTCTCAAACCACCCCTGGGCTCAGACAATCCTCTGGTTTTGGCCTCCCAAAGTGCTGGGATTACAGACTGAGCCATTGCACCCGGACGATTTATTTGTTTTTCTTAAGTAAATGATGTTTGAGCTGTTGCATATGTTTAGCTACTTTTCAGATTTCTGAAACTGTTGTTTTTAATAATTTTGTTCAGTTGTTTTTAAGGAGTAGCCAGAACTGCTACCATGTCCAGCTAATTCTTTGATTTATGGTAGAGATGAGGTCTCACCAAGTTGCCAGGGCTGGTCTCAAACCCGTGTGCTCAGGCGATCCTCTCACCTCAGCCTCAGTTCTTTGCTGTCCATTAGCAAAGGCCCCAGTTCCCCACATGTGGACCTCTTCATGAACTGCCTGAGTGTTCTCATGATGTGGCAGCTGGATTTCCCCCAAAGCAAGTCAACCAAGAGAGAAAGCAAGGAGAAACCTGCAATGCCACCTATGACCTACTCTCACACATCATCATTTCCACCATACTATGTTTTCCAGAAGAAAGTTGAACCCTGCCCTTCTCAAGAAGAGGGAAATTAGACTCTACTTCTTGGAAGAAGGCATATCAAAGAATTTATGAACATCTTTTGTGTAGCCTGTTTTAATTAGTGAATAACCTCCAATTGAGTTGACATTTAGAAGTTTATTACATCAGAACTAAGCTTCAAATCAGTATTTTAGAAGATATTTGTCTAGTTATTAAACATAATTCTGTTTATTAAAAACACTGGTTTTATATTCAATCTGCTTCTCTTTCTCAGTTTCCTAATTTGTAAAGTGAAAAAAAATGAAATAGAAAATTTCAACAAGATTTATTAAAGTTCTGAAAGAGCAAAACCAGTTTCATCGCTCACTTTCAGTCAGAAACCTGGTTGTTATGTAAATATCTTTGGATATTTAGATAACTAACTGGGCCATATGACCATCGTAGCACTGGTAGAACAACACCTGGCACACAGAAGATGTTCAATAAAATTTTGTGACATGAGTAAAAAAATAAGTAGAAACATAATTTAGAAGTGAGGAGCTTAGGTGTTTCTTAATGCTCAAGCCTGAGTTGGTTTTTCTGAGGGCTATGGATGTGGGTATGATAGGTGTGTGGGTGTGTGCAGAGGTGTGTTTTGTATATATGTGCTATATAGAAAGGTGTGTGTTGTGAACGAAGGATAGCATTTGTTTTTCCTTTGGTGATTCTGTCCATTATGACTTAAGCAAAGATTCAGTTCAATCAAAGACTATAAATACAAGGAAAAGACCAACACACCGAGCTAATATTCTAGCTTATATAAGCTTATTGCTTGCATACACTAGCAATTTGAGTCTCCAAGACCTCTTTAGAAATTATTTGGCAAAGCCATGCCTGATTTTTCAGATCAAGAAACCAAAGCTCAAAGTGATTATATGATTTGGGGTGCCATATAGCTGATCAGGCAGCAGATTAAGGACAGAACAGCTCTCTCAATGACCAGTCCAGTGAATTTCAGTTATGTAATTTGACCATTTCTGGAAAAAAAAAGAAAGATCATTTCTTGCTTGAAAATTCATAGACAAAAACATTTTCAAACAAATCAGAACTGATCTGGGGTGCTCACTTTAAATTTTAATTATAAAATTGAGTTACTTTTTGGGGGGAAAAAGTTTTCCTCATTCAGAAATGATAGGTAATTATGGATCTGTAGGACATTCACTGTGAAGGAGTCCCTGACACTGGCCCCAGGCTAGCAAGGAATATTGTAAAAATAAAAATGCTACTGTGTCATAAAGAGGAATGAACCTGCTGTAGAGAGCAAAGGTGTGTAGGTTTTAAAAAAGGAAAGTGGAGGAGACTGTCAGAGCTCTGGAGTTGAGGAGGAGGGTAGAAAAAACAAAATAGCACTCTGAAGATGAGGAAAGAGCCTTCAGAAGCTTGGAGAGTGTGCACTAGGGTCAAATAAGTCTGAGTGCTAAGAGGATGCTCAGAAGATGCAGAATGGTGTGGAACAAGCCAGGAGGACATTGGAATCAGCAGGTTGGAGAGTCAGCTCCTAACCCTGCCCCTGACTCAGTCTCCTTACCTGCAAAACAAGAATTATGGTAACTGCACACTATTTTGTCATGGAGATAAATGTTTTAGTGCTAGAAAAGATTCTAGTGCATTGTGAGTATTCCTATAAAAGATATATTTAATTTGTTAGGGCAATGTGATGTGGGAAAGAAACTTCTAAGTTTCCAAGTTCCAGGGAAGAACTTCAAATCTCCACAGTCTTAGCCCTTCTAGAGTCCCTGGATTCTGACCTTGACTTTATCTCTGGACGTTTGCCACCCACACACTCTGTCTCTCTGACTCAAAATTATAAATTATTTCTAACATGTTGAAATATCTCCCACCTACACTGACTCATAGAAGTCTGTTCTGGCTCTCGCTGTTTTGTCCTACTGATACTTGATGCTAACTACGTGAGCTTCAGAGAAGTTGTTGAAATATTTTAAAAGGTACATGTTTCGAGGACATCAGATTTTTCAAATCCCTTCATTTTTAGAACTGATATATTAAGTACTGGTATGTGGATGACTTTCACAAAGGATGACTGCCAGTGGGGTAGAAATCATATAGAACCATGTTCATAAAAATTTTAAACTTTGGACAAATTCAAAACATATATGATTGCTATAGATCATCAAGATGTGCTAGGCTTATAACCACAGCATACTAATCGGGGAGATTGTGGTGGAAATCGCATTGCAAATTACTTATAATATAACTGGATGAGAGGCTATTTTAGAGACTAGCAAATATTTTCAATTTATTTTAAATAGATTTTTTCCCATGATAATAGCACTGTCTTTTAAAAATGGGAAAGATGTGGCAAGGCTACTTTATATATTTATAATAAAACCCTAACTTTTGTTTGGTGAATGGAACTATAAGATAATAGAGATACCATGTACAAATTCTTGTTGGCTTGCAGGTTACATCACAATAAATTCATCATAAATTGAAAATATTGTAAATTGATAGTGTATTGAATACATCTAGCCACTAAACATCTGAGCTTAGTCCTAGCCTACCTTAAATGTGCTCAGATACTTACATTAGACTTCAGATGGGAAAAATCACCTGAAAACACCATACATTGGAGTATGGGTTGTTTACTCCCATGATTGCATGGCTGACTGGGCACTGTCTGGCCTCCCAAGAGACTATCCCATTGCTCATGGCTAGCCAGGGAGAAGATCAAAATGATAAATTCAGAGTATGGTTTATATTGCTTTCACACCATCATAAAGTCCAAAAAATGTAAACTGAACCATCATAAGTTGGGAACTGTCTATACCTAAGGGCATACAGAATTATATGTGCGTCATTTTAAGGAATTTGTGATTTCTTTCTTTCTTTCTTTTTTTAGATTAGAAAATGTAATTTATTTAGAAAGTAAATTAGAGGCCAGGCCCAGTGACTCAGCCTGTAATCCCAGCATTTTGGGAGGCAGAGGCAAGAGAATTGCCTGAGCCTGAAATTTGTGTTTTCAAGAAGCTCCTTTCCTTCAATGTGTGCAGAAGAGTCTGACAAGGAGCACGTGCGGATGATGACAGTCCAGGTTTTAAGTCAATTTATTAAAATATAACTTATCCACAGTAAAATTCACCATTTCTAGTATACAGTTCTGTGGGTGTTGACAGTAATATAACCACCACTGCAGTCAAGATGCAGAACAGTTCCACCACCCAAAACGTGATCTCACACCCCTTTGTGGTCAATCCTGGCCCCTACTCCCGGCCTCCAGCAACTCCTTCATGTGTTTTCTGCCACTATGGTTTTGCATTTTCTAGAATGTCATGCAAGCCTTTCTCGTGTGTGTTCTTTTTCTTAGCATAAAGCATTTGAAATTCATACTACAGTACTTGTGAATCTTACTTGTTATTACCCAGTAGTATTCAGTCATTGGTTGTATCCTAGCCTGTTTACCCACTTCAAGGACATTTGAATTACTTTTTAGTTTTTGGCAATTGTGAATAAAACTTCAATAAATATACATGTATAAGTTTTTGTTGGGCTAGGCATGGTGTCTCATACCTATAATCCCAGCACTTTAGGAGGCCAAGACAGGAGGACTACTTGAGCACAGGAGTTCAAGACTAGCCCAGGTAACATAGTGAGACTTCGTTGCTACAAAAAAATTAAAAAATTAGCTAGGCACGTAGCTGTAGTCTCAGCTACTTAGGAGGGAGGCTGAGGCGGGAGGGTTGCTTAAGCCCGGCAGTTGGAGGATGTGGTAAGCCGTGATCATACCACTGCTCTCAAACCTGGGTGACAAAGACTCCCCAATTTGAAAAAAAGGTTTTGTGTGAACATAAGTTTTCATTTTTCTGGTGCGGTGTTGCTCTATGGTAAGTCTATTTTAACATGATGAGAAACAGTCAGACTGTTTTTCAAAGTGTCTGTACTGTTTTTGTATTCCACCAGCAATATATGAGTTGACCTTGTAACAGGTGTGTAGTAGTATCTCACTGTGATTTTAATTTTTCATTTATCTAATGACAGACAATGCTGAGTATCTTTTTTTTTTGAAAGTAGGATTTATTGAGAGGACAGAAAAGCTCTCACAGTGGGAGGGGACCCAAGGAGGTTGCCCTTGCTGAGTATCTTTTTACATGCTCATTTATCATCACTATATCTTTTTGATGCAATGTTTGAACTTTTGTCCGTTTTTTACTTAGATTGTTTATTTTCTTATTTTAGAATTTGGAAATATATATATGAATGGATGGATACTTTCAGGAGACAAGTTCTTTACCACACAGACATAATTTGCAAATAGTTACAATATTTCAAAATATTGTACTTTTATAGTGGTATCTTAAAAAACAGACGTTTTTAATTTTGTTGAAGTCCCATTTGTCAACTTTTTCTCAATCTAGCTTGTCCAGTTGTGTTTGAGGTCTTTGTTGCTATAACTGCCTTCAGTTCACCATCAGGGTCAAATTTATTTGGAGTTACTTGGTGTTTAGGATGGGTATTGTTTCGATCACGGGTTTTTCAGGTTGTGCTGGGATCATATCAAAGGAATCTTTGCATAATTTGCAATCACAAAGATTTTCTCCTGGGTTTACTATTAGAAGATTGTTTTAAATTTTGCATTCAAGTTTATGATTCATTTTGAGTTAAATTTTGTATAAGTCAAGCTTCAATTTTTTGCATATGGATGTCCAATGGTTCCAACACCATTTCCTGAAAAGAAAAATGTGCTCCATTGAATGGCCTTCATACCTTCATAATGACCATATATAATTGTGCCTATAACTAGAATCTCTATTATTTTCTGTTAGTCTATGTCTACCTTTTCACTGATATCATACTGTCTTAATTACCATAGCTTTATAGTAAGTCTTGAAATCCAGTACTATGAGTCTGCAGATGGTCTTGACCAACCCAGCTCTTCCCCCCTTGCTTGCAATGCTAAGGCAGAATATACTAAAACTGCAAAATCCTGAGATAAGGAGGAAATGTCTGAAACAACATAGGCTGTGGTCTTGTTCCTCCCACAACAGGATGTTCTGCAATGCTTACACTCAGTGACCCAAGTGGAACCCAGGGTATGGTCCCTCAACTGCGATATGAGAACATGTACAGAAAAGACTCAGACAGTTTTTCCTGAGTCTTGGGGAACTGGCTCATTATGAATCATTCTGTTTATTCTTGCTGTCTGTCTGTAAGTAATAAAGTTGCTTTGCCTGACTTGTGGTGCAAGTGCTCTGTCTCACCAGACTAGACCCAGGAACCTTGGCAGTGTCCTCCAATATTGTTCTTTTTCAAAACTGATCAATTACTCTATTTCCCTTGCCTTTCTATATATTTTAAAATCAGGTTGTTGGTTTATATAAAAAATTCTCTGCTAGATTTTGACTTGAGCTGTATTAAATCTATAGGTCAATTTGGGGAAAACTAATATCCTAATAACATTGAGCCTTCTCATCCACAAACATGGTTCATCTATTTATGTCTTCCTTGATTTCTTTCTTTGGGGTTTATGGTTTGCAGCATACATATCTTGTGTATTTTATTAGATTTATACCTAAGTATTTCATGATTTTGGTGCTATTCTAAACATTCTGTGTTTTAAATTTCAAGTTGATGACTAATATAATCGCAGTAAAACTTTTACGCAGTAACCTTGAACATTATAATCGTGCTGACACTAAATAGTTCTGGGAGATCTTATGTAGATTCTTTGGAATTTTCTATGTAGATAATTATGTTGGCTGTGAAGAGAAATAATTGTATTTTCCTTTTTCCAAACTGAATTTTCTTGGTACTTGAAACTCTCTGTATTATGTTGAATAAGAGCAACAAAAGCAAACATTATTGGCTATTTCCAGACTTCAGGGGGAAATCATCCAGTCTTTCGCCATTGAGCATGATGTTCATATAGGTTTTCCTAAATGCCTTTATCAAGTTAAGAAAATATTTTTCTATTTCTATCTTATTGTAAGTTTTTATTATGAAGAATGCTAAATTATATCAAATGATGTTTCTGCTTATACTGAGATTATCATGGGTTTTTTCTACTTTGATCTAATAATATGATTATTACATTGATTTTCAAGTGTTAAACAAGACTTGCATTACCGGGACAAACCCCATTTGGTCAGTATACATTACCCATTTCATAAAGTGCTGAATTCAATTTGCTAACATATTTTTGAGGATGTTTGCATCTGTACTTACGATTATGGAATGAGGATAATGTTTTTTACTCATAAAATGAATTGCAGCCGGGCTCGGTGGCTCAGCCTGTCATCCCGCGGCTTTGGGAGGCTGAGGTGAGTGGATTGCCTGAGCCCGCAGGTTCGAGACCC
>NW_007247768.1:121289-126269 GCF_000164805.1 Carlito syrichta | reverse complement strand
GTCCACTGCACTCCCAGTCTGGGCGACAGAGTGAGACTCCAACTCAAAAAAAAAAAAAAAAAATGAATTGCAAAATATCCTGCCTCTTCTATTTTCTGGGGAAAAATTCTGTAGAATTGATATTATTTCTTCCTTAAATATTCGGTAGAATTTGCAAAGAAAACCATCTATGCCTAGAGTTTTGTTTTGTTTGATGGGGGACATATAGAATTTTGACTATGAATACAATTTCTTCCAAAGATACAAAACTCTTCAGGTTTTCTATTTGTCTCAAGTTAATGCTGGTAGTTTGGGTCTCTCAAGGAATTTGTCAACTTTCTTTAAGTTGCAGTTTTTATGAACATAATATTGTTTTAGTATTCCTTCATAAGCCTTTTAATATCTGTAATTTCTGTAATGACATTCCTTTTTTCATTTCTGATACTGGAAAACTGAGCCTTGTCTCTTTTTCTTAGCCAGCCCGATCAATAATATTGATCTTTACAAAGAACTAGCTTTTGGTTTCATTGATGTACTTTACTGTGCTTCTGTTTTTAATTTCATTGATTATTTGTTCTTATCTTCACTATTTCCTTCCTCTGCTTACTTTGGGCTTAATTTTTCTTTCTTTTCCTAGATTCTTAAGGTGAAAAATGAGTTTATTGATTTTAGGTCTTTGCTGTTTTCTAATACAAGCATTTAATGTTACAACTTTCCCTCCAAGCACTGCTTTGCTGGTATCCCACATATTTTGACATATTGTATTTCCATTTTCATTCCATTATAAATAGTTTCTAATGTCCTTATGACTTCTTGTTTGTCCCCTGAGTTATTTAAAAGTGTGTTGTTTAATTTCAAAATATGTGGGGACTTTCCAAATTTTTTTTTGTTTGGCCATTTGTTATTGTTCCACATCTCTGGGATATTCTGTACTGTTTTCTTCTTCATTCTTTTTTCCCCCTTTTGTTATAATAATAATTTTATTTATAATATTATTATTTATTATTATAATAATTTATAATATATAAAGATAATTTTCATCGACTGATCTTCACATTTCCTGATTCCTTCCTCATCTTTGTCAAGTAGCCTGGTAAGGCCATTAAAGGCATGCATCATATTGCTGGCTGATTCTATCTGATAATCCCAACACTTGGGTCATCTCTGAGTTGCCTTGCTCTTTACCTTGGATTTTTTTTTTTCCTTTTTCGTGTATCTCATATGTTTTTTAATTTATTAATGAACATAAACTTAAAGCAGTATAGCCTAACATGAATAGTATTTGTGCAAAGAAATTATGTACACATCTTCTCCTAAACCAATAGTTGGGGAGGAGGGTTGACTCAATCTAGTTAGTCCAACTGTGTTTGAGGTTTTCGTTGCTATGACCACCTTCAATTCACCATCAGGGTTAAATTTGTCTAAAGTTACTTGGTGCTTAGGATGGTTATTGTTTTGACAAAGTGTTTTTCTCAGTGTTCCTAGTTCACCCTTCACTTAGTCCTTTTTTGTGTGCCTGTGTTTCAGAAAGAGTATCTCTGCATGCCCTTATCCCTTCTCCCAGGGTAGGTTGTGGTTACATTTTGACTTGATACTGCCTAGCCTAGTGGGGAGAAGGAAAGGAATTCTCTTCTATTTGGACTCAGCCTCAATCTTAGGAGGGACTTACGTTTGTGCTTTTCGTCGGGGAAGGAGGACTTCCCCAGTGATCCTGTCTCCCTCCTCACAGCATTAGGAAATCTCTAGTGGTCTGGGCCCAGAATAGTTTCCTACCTCTCCACCAGTGTCCTGTCCTTCCCTAAGAAGTTCACCATTCACTTTGCATTTTCCCAGCCTCAGTGGGTCTTCCTATGTGCCTGGGATTCGCAGGGTACGCTACCTTTCCCCCAATATTATAAGGCTTTAGTGTTCTTAGATGGGGAGAGGTACTGAGGAGCTTCATGCCTTTTCTATCAAGGCTCACACTCTCCTCCTCCAGGACTGCACCACTGATAGAGCCTCCCTCGTCTCTTGCCCTGACCCTAGTCTTTCTTGTGAGTACTCAGTGGAGGTCCGAAAAGAGCCAGCAGACAAGAGCAAACTCTCTTTGTATGAAAAGTCTTTGCATGTCTGTGCCCCCAGAAGTTCTATATTCTCATACTGACCCTCACTCAGCTTTTAGAAATTCATTTTTTATATGTAGCTAAATTCTTCTTTCCCATTGACATGGCAGTTCATCTCCTTCTCCTGCTCCTTTCAAAAGTGGTCAATATTTGTGTTCCTTCTATTCTGTCTTTCCCTTAGATTTCAAGTTAGACAGTTGGCCCGTGACCTCATGTTCTGGTAAATTAAACCAAAGTTACCATTTTGTAGATTATTTGGATTTTTCTTGTTACTGTGGGAGTGATGATCCCCACTGTAACAATCTACACCCTAGGCTGAAGCTATAAGTTTTCCAAGGTTTATTTTGAAGGAATAAAAACTATGTTAGGAAGACAAGATCCTTGGACCAGAGAATAAAACAAAGAGACCATGTATTAAATAGACTAACTGATTCAGCACTATTAGTCTACAACTAATAGTAAGTATGTGTTCTAGTCCTTTTTTAATTGAGAAGATGATGGCATTAAGTGAAATTATGATCAATTCTTGTTAAGTCTGTAAATTTAGGGATGGAAGGTTATTTGTAAGTAAAAAGAGTATATTTATCAAAAATTAGTGGAAAATATAATGGTAAGTGCAAGGACAATTTTTTTTTCCTGGTACATGAAACTCTTTCATGATCTATGGAGTTTCTCTCTAAACAGTGTTATTAAATGCATGAATTAGAATATGTAGGATTACAAAGGAAACCAATTATACTGAATTATGGTTTCAAAGTATTTTTTATTATGATGTATAAATATATGCCCTTCCTATTTTCATTAAATAAAAACATCTAGTGGTGGGTTTAATTACTGTGATTTCAAGTAGTGGCGAGAGTACATAACATCTTGCAATTCCTGCAACAACTGCAGTGTGATATGAGGTATTCTGATTTCCATTGGCACAAATCTTGAATATTGTTAAAACTGCTGGGCTTTATTACCTACTTTCAAATTAGAGACAATGCTGAATTTCAGTTAGATGTTAGTGAAAATAAAGATGCAAACTTTTTCTCATCCATGTTTACAGACTCCACTGAATTCCATCTACAGATCTCCCAAGGGTGGGGAGGGGGGCGCTGTGGATTAAGAACCTCTGTACTAGAAATAAAGAGCCATCAGGCACAATCAGAGATAGAGGTAGGAAGGTCAGAGAACACTTCAGGGAAACTCCAGGGGGAGCTCCCAACATCTGGGAAATTATAACACTGAGGATGAAGGTAGTGCACTCAGAGACCTGAAAGTAATTTGGTATTTTGAAGCACTATTACTACTGGTCACCATTTTAAAGAGTTTTCTAGATGCCAAATACTGTATTAAGTATATTATAAATATTTTTCATGTAAAAAACATCTCTTTGAGGCAACATACTTGATTCTCATTCTAGAGTTGAGGACATTGAGATACAAAGATTTTAAAGAATTTTCCTAAGATCTGGTAGCTTGTATGTGGCAGAGCGTGCATTTATTTCAAAGTTCTTGAGGGGCTTTGGGTGTGTCTTTATCTGAGTGGGAGGCAGGCATCTCAATCTGGAAATGCTCAGGGAAGAAGAGCCTTGAATGTCAGACTGAGGAGAGTGGATTGTATCCCAAAAGCCAATATGAGGTCAGCTTTCCAACCTCATCTCCTGCTTCTTCGCATACACTTTCACCTCTTTGCCTCACTGTCATTGCCAAACACATCTTGATTTTCCCTCTGCCAGGTATGCCTCACTTCCTGATATGCCTCTTACTCCTGGCTAACTGGAACTTCATGGGAAGTTCCTCTCTAGTTCATAAATGCAGACTGCTGTGCCTTGTTTAGGAAAGCTGGAGTCCTGAGCTTTCCAGGCAAGTAGGAAGGAAAGCAGGACAAGTGTAGTCCTAACAGGAAAAGGAGATTCAATATGGAGTATGAGCAATGAGGGGTTACATATTTTTAAAGCTGCCTTTTAGGATCAGAGGAAATGTAGAGTCAGATGTGGAATGGAGAAGAAAATGGGAGACAGTTTATCGCCTGTTTTTTTTTTTTATTAATCAATATTTTTTATTATGGTTTTATGGGGTACAGTTAAGGGTTAGGTGTACAATTACGTTTCATTCAGGCACCCTGTTGATAAGAGGTGTTTTCCCATTCCCAGACAGATATTTGCTACTGTTAATCCCACCCCCCCCATAGTTTCCCAGTACCATCAGTCATTTTCTTATAGTATTACATTGGATGTTCAAGGTTCATTATATGAGTGAAAACATGTGATACTTGGATCTTTGTTTCTGTGAGAGGTCACTCAGTATTACAGACTCTAGTTCCATCCAGGTTGCTGCAAAATTCATGATTTTGTTCTTTTTTATGGTTGCGTAATATTCCATCGTGTATATGTACCACATTTTTTTAATCCAGTCCTCTTTTGATGGGCAGCATGGTTGTTTCCAGGTTCTTGCTATTGTGAACAACGCTGCGATAAACATACGTGTGCAAGTATCTTTTTTATAGAGTGATTTGTGTTCTTCAGGGTATGAATTCATATGGAAACACAAACGTCCAAGAATAGCCAGAACAATCCTCAGCAAAAAAAAAAAAAACAAAGCAGGTGGTATCACAATACCAGACTTCAAACTTTACTATAAAGCTACAATCATCAAAACAGCTTGGTATTGGTACAGGAACAGGCATATAGATCAATGGAACAGAATTGAGATTCCAGAAGCAAAACCTCAATTTCTCAACCAACTCATTTTCGACAAAGCCCCCACCACCTACCACTGGGGAGAGGAGAACCTATTCAGTAAATGGTGCTGGGAAAACTGGCTGACCACATGCAGAAGATTGAAACAGGACCCCTATCTATCCCCATGCACAAAGGTTAACTCCAAATGGATCAGAGACCTAAATGTAAAAC
>NW_007247768.1:99918-121269 GCF_000164805.1 Carlito syrichta | reverse complement strand
GTCATAAGAGAGAAGATAGACAAATGGGACCTTATTAAACTGACAAACTTCTGCAAAGCCAAAGAAACCATCAAGAGAGCAGCGAGACAGCCTATAGACTGGGAAAAAGTATTTGCCAACTCTTGGTCTGACAAAGGCTTAACATCCTGGATCTACAAGGAACTGAAACGTACTGAAAAGAAGAAAGCAAACAACCCCATTATAAAATGGGCAAAAGATATGAACAGACACTTCACAAAAGAAGACATCCGAGCAGCCAACAAACACATGAAGAAATGCTCAACCTCACTAATCATCAGGGAGATGCAAATCAAAACCACACTGAGATACCACCTAACTCCAGTCAGAATAGCAATTATCAACAACTCAAAAAATATCGCCTGTTTAACAAGACCTTTGGGCTTACAGGGAAAATAAAAGTACCCGTAAGTGGACTGACCTCACTGCTGCTTCCTTGAACAATCTTATCCAGGGTTCAGCCCTAATATGATATGTTTATAATGTTTGTCACATTGCCTTTTGCATCTCTAATCTTAAATTGTTAAATCTGGAACAATAATGTTATGATTTAAAATCTCTATCTCCAAACACTTTCATAAGTTTGAAACTTATAAAAACCAGTCAGTCTTGGCATTTATGTTTCTTAGAAAAAAGTCATTCATTTGACCAGTAAAACAGAGCAAGCCACTACAGAATACATAATGGTGAGTTCCACAGCAGCAGAGCCTCTAAGATGTTACAGAGGTTGTACATTTGCACCTCTGACTCATCTTGTGTTTGCTCCAAAAATTTACTTTATTTTATTTTTTTAGACTAGAAAATATTGTTTATTTAGAAAGTAAATTACAGAGAAAGAGAGGGATCAATTCACCTCCCCAAGATAAGGAAGGGGGCTAAAGTGAAGAAACATGGTGACAGTACAGAATTTTAAGAATATTAAAAATTCATTTTTACATAATCATCTGGATTTCTGGCTTCATTTGAAAAAGTGATTGATTGGCACCACTGGGTTTGCAGTCCCAAATGGAAGATGCTGGAGCTGAATGGACTGCCTTTCACAAACACAGGCATTCCAGTGCCTCGTAAGTGCTACCATGCTGCCTCAAGACAGAGTCATTCTTGGCCCTGCCCTCTCTCTCACCCTTCATATTGACTCAACAAGTCAATTCAGTCTCTACAATATATTTTGCTTTCATTGCTTTCTTTTCATTCTAACTTCTAGAATGATTCCAGGACCGTATTACCTTCTGATGAACTTTATAGCAATAATAGCTAACATGCAACAAGCAGCATGCGTTAAGCATTTTACATGCACCATTTCATTTCATCCTCACCACAGCCATTTGAGATAAATTTCATCACAATCCTTACTCTACAGTAGAAAAAAAGTAAGACATTAAAAGTTTAACGAACCTGCCCAAGACCACACAGCCTTCAAGTGGCGGAGTCTGACTCAGACACTGCACTCCTGACTTCACAAATCTCAGTCTAGAGAGTTCAACCTTAGGTACCTCTGGTGCCATGAAGCTTTTCCAAGAGTAGGAGGAAGGAACAGGCTGCTAAGGACATCATTTTCCATTCCGGATGCCCAACTTCCATAAATAGCCTTTCAGGTACTGGACTCACCTCTTACTTGACTAAGGTCTCAGAGTTCCTTGCATCATGCATGGCCCTTCTCTCCCTGCTTACCTCTCAGCCATCTTGACTCTTACTAGGGCGCATCGGCACAGGTGTGAAACACTCTAGACAATAAATCAAAAGACAATTTGAAGTATCAGTAGGTTTTGGAAAAAGTGAACAGTTGATAACCAGTGCTTTAGAGGTGCAATCAGGTTCCAAGCTCCACGTTACACTTCAACCTGGGATGCAGTAAGTCACAGCACCCCTGCTACTCTAATAGTTTTTTATTTGGGGGGCTATCGTTGCCTTCAGGGCATCACAGACTTCAAATTCTTTGTTGACTTGTGCTTAGGGAGGGGATTGAGATGCAGGAAGGTTTTTTCCACAGTGTTTCTGCTTTCACTCCCCTCTCAGCCATCTCTGTAGGCCAGTATGACCATGTTCTCCCTCCACCATCTGTAACACCTACGATGTGTTACAAGTTGTTACTTGGGGTGGAGGCAGGAGAGGTACTCTGTTTTCTTGGTCCAGTCTCTGTCTTAGGCAAGTGCTTGGATCTTAAAGAAAGTCTTTCCAGAATTCCTGCTCTTCCTTCCAGTGGCAGCCACACTGCATCGTATCCATGGTTGATCCTGGGGGAGGGGGGAGTTGCCTGCCCTATTGGTGGTGGTAGCAGATTTTTGCTTGATATCAGCATATATTCTGGGTCCAAGATGGCTTCCTGCTCCTCTCCTAGGCATTAAGGGTTATTCTTCTACCACCTTGTTTTGTAGCAATAGATCTTTGATTACCTTCTGGAAAAGGAGACTGTTACCTGCCCCTCTCCCAAGACTGACAGATGTATTTCTACTCTTCCTTCTTTGGCAATAGATTTTTGCCTGGGCTTTATACCTATCCATTAGCAGTTGTCAATTACTTCCTTTATGCTCATACCAAATAGGAGTACTCTCAATCTCTTGCCAAGTCCTCAGTCTTTCTCATAAGTTACCAGCAGAGGACCATAGGGAAGAGCTTGTAGGTGACTGTGACCTCCCATTTTCTGAGGACTCCAGTTATGCCAAATAAGCACACTAGCCCACATTTGGCCTTTAACCATTCATTTACATTTTTACTGATTCTTCTTTCCTTTTTCTATTGCTCTCTTCTCTTTTTCCTCTACTCTGCCAAAGATGGAATAAATAGTTTGTGTATCTCATCTCTTCTTGAGGGAGCCTGTTCCTCTTTGGAATTCATGTTATTTGGTTATCTTGATACTTAAGCTCTCTGATGTATTTGAGGAAGTTGCACTCCTGTATATTATCTGAATTTTTTTACATTTTATGTGGAATCTGAAATCTTTATTGGCCTTTTTAAATATGACTTTATAGAAGCATATTTTATATATCATATAATTCAACCATTTCAAATATAAAACTGAACCTCCTTTCAAACTGCATACAACTACTAACAAGCCCTAGAATCTCTGCCTTAGTGAGACACTGTAACCAAAAAGAGGGTCAGAACCCTCAGGTGTGTATTGGAACATGGAAAATGGTTGGTAAATATTAGCCCAGAGGTAGAAAGACTATTCCAGAGACTATAGTGTGCAGTCAAAAAGGTACCTGGATTCATCCCCCCTTTGGGTTCCTGAAATCATTTTTTCCTACCTGTTTCTCCTGTCTCCAGTCTTTCTCTGCTTCTACCTATTTTGTATTTCATGGAAGTATATTACCATCATCATAAATAAGTTAAAAAATTTTTATCACCCCAAGATGATCCTACCCTGTTGCCCCAAGCAACCACTAATCAACTTTCTGTCTCTATAGTTTTGCCTTTTCTGTATATTTTATACAAATAGAGTCATACAATATATAGTTTCTTGTGTCTGATTTCTCTCACTGAGCATAATAGTTTCAGGGATTCAGCCATATCTTAGTATGTACCCATAGTTCATTCCTTTTTATCGCTGAACACTATTTCATTGTGTAGATATATCACATTTTTTGTCTATCCATTCATTAATTAGAAGATATTTAGATTTCCTTCAACTTTTTTGTGTGAATAATGCTGCTAAGAACATTTATGTGCAAGTCTTTGTGTGATTCACTAACATTGCTATGATAAAGGTCAGTAGACAATTTCAATGACCCAACCAAGGAAGGACTACTAATAGACAGATGCTACAAGACTCTACAAAAGTGAGGGCTTGGGTCACTTCATCATATAAAAACCACAACAAGCCAGAGTGCTTTCTGAAGGCAAAAGGAATATGTAATGGGTAGTGGAAGAGGATAGTTATAAATATCAGTTACAACCACGTAACCAGTCACATAAACAAGGACTGTAATTGTCATGAGTTATTTTCTTCTTATTTTGTTAGAAGTGTATTTGTGTGTGTACAAAGCAAACATCTTTGTTTTTATTCTTCTTTCCCCTTTACCATGTAACATAAGATGTATTTATTTTGTATCACAATATTTCAATACTATTAACTTTACATCATATTTGAGTTCGGGAATACCAAGTGTTTGAGTTATGGAATGTCAAAAAGAAGAGTAAATATCACCCAAGAACTTTATTTCCCATTCTAGAGTAGAGGCTGGTGTGTTTTTTAGTTGTCTGCAAGATAGTTGTATGATATTAGGTGATATTATGACCTTGTTATTGTCTTTGGAGATTAAATATGATTCAAGGAGGTGTGTATGGGTGCCAGGTGGGCAAGGGGTGAATTTATGAAGGTCAAGTTTATGTATCCACTTGACTGGGCCATGGGGTACACATATTCGTGAATCATTATTCTGGATGTTTCTGTGAGGGTGGTCTTTGATGGATTAACATTTAAATTTAGTAGACTGAGTAAAAGAGAATGTCCTCCCCAACGTGGGTAGGCCTCATCTAATCAGTGAAGTCCTGATTAGAACAAAAGACTGACCCTCCCTTGAGTAACAGAAAATTCTTCCTGCTTGACTGACTTTGCACTGGGATATTGTCTTGTTTTTTTTTGGTTGTTTTTTTTTTTTTTCTGTCTTCAGAAGATTGTAACCAAAAGATCTTTCCTGGGTCTTGAGCTTGCCAGTTTTCAGACTGGAACTACATCATTTGCTCTCTTGGTTTTCAGGCCTTCAGACTCAGACTGAAACTACATATCATTCACAGGGTCTCCAGACTGCTGACTTCCTCTGCAGATCTTGGGACTTCTGTTTCTTATAAAACACACACACACACACACACACACACACACCCACACACACACACACATACACACACATGCTACTCAAATTATGGTGGAATTACATCATGATAAATATTTTAAACTTACAATGGGTTCATCAGGACATCGTAAGTTGGGGAGCATACTGAATTCATACCACTTTCACACCATTTAAAAGTCAAAAAATCATAAGCCAAACCACTGTAAGTCAGGGACCATCTGCATATGTACTACTGATTCCGCTTCTCTGGAGAATCTTTAGTAATATACTTTACATGTCATATGTTGTTTTTGGCAGGGGGTTTTATAAGATTTCTCATCTTTGCTTCCCAATAGTTTGACCATGGTATGCCTAGTTGGGGGAGTCTATTTTGTTGTTCTAGGAGTTCAGTGAGCTTCTTATATCTGTGAGTTGATGTCTTTCATCAGTTTGGGTAAATTCTCAATCATTATCTCATCACTATATACACTGTTCCATTATCTCTTTCTTCTCCTTTTAGGCCTCTAATTACTTGTATACTAGACCAATTAATAAATTGCATGAATCTACTCTTGTTTTATTCTGCTCTTGTTTTTTACATTTTTTTTCTTTTTGTTTTTCAGTTTGGATAATTGCTATTGGCCTGTCTTAAAGTTTGCTGCTCCTTTCTTCTGTAGGACTCACTGTTTTTTCATGTTTTCATGTCTTTCATTTGTAACATTTATATCTAGATGTGATACTGAAGAACCATTTGATTTTTTGTCATCACTTCAGTATCTCTGTTGAAATTCTCCATTTGTCCAGTTCTTCCACAAGGTTCTTTAAAATATTTGTCATATCTATATTAAAATCTTTGTCTAATAATTCCAGCAACAGGGTCATCTTTAGGTCTTCTTTGTATGACTTGTAATTTTTGACTCTATGTCAGACATTTTGTATAAATAAAGAGTAGATTTTTAAGAAAATAATATTACTTCCCCAAAAGGGCATGTTTCTTCATCTGTCAAGTTGCTGGTATGCAAGGTTACATCCATTTATTTATTTATTGTTTACTTATTTACTTACTTATTTTTGAGTCAGAGTCTCACTCCATTGCCGAGGGTGGGGTGTAGCGGCACAACCATGGTGCACTGCAGCCTTGACCTCCTGGGCTCAGGCAATCCTTCTGCTTCAACTTCCTGAGTAGCTAGGACTAAAGGCACATGCCATCACGCCCTGCTAATTTTTTTTTATTTTGTAGAGATGACATCTTACTATGTTGCCTAGGCTGATCTCGATCTCCTGGGCTCAATGAATCTTCCTACTTTGGCCTCCTCATACCTGTGTATGAGCCCTTGTGCCCAGCCTAAGTTGAGTCCCTTTAATCTCTTGTTGGGCTGTGTCTGGGCTTTGTTACTGTTTTTGCTTGATTCAGTTCATCACTAGGGCTAATATTTTTGAGGACAAGGTCAGCATTTTCCCTCCAGTAGAGTTTGGATCTAAGCATACATGAGATTCCATAGATCCCTTTATGTTTTAAAGACAAGCCACCAATTTTCCCAATCACAATGCCAGCTTTGTGGTGCTCTCTGAGGATTTCTGTTTGCTCTCCAGTCTAACTTCCAGATCATTGCACCTTGGTGGATTCTTCTACCTCCAACTACCTTGTCCCTAACCTTTGGAGGGTTGTTGCCATGCTCTTGAGGAAGACTACCCGAAGAACCTTGGAGAGATTACCCACCACCTTGGACAAGAGAAAGGCAGCCTAAAGTGCTAGAGTGGGATTTCTCTCAGCTCTACCCTCCCTCACCTTTAGCAGGCCATGAAAATGAAATTGGTGAGGGCTTGGGTTGCTTTAGAGCAACTAGGTACATCTCTCCTACCCTGTTCCCAGCTTCAGCAGGCCACTGCCTTTTACTTAGAAAAGATCTTATCTTGAGAAGAACCTCGTAACCACATTCTCAAATCTTCAGTACAATGTTAGTAGGAGTGACAAGAGCAGCAATCCTTGACTTGCTCCTGATGTCAGAGAGAATGCATTTAGTCTGATTCGATTAGGTATCTGTTGGGATCCGGCCACAGAGGCCCACTGAGCATTAGGGATCAGGAAGGGCTGTTGATCCCGAGACCACTAGGATGCGTTCGGGAGCTATTGACCCCATTTCCTCCCTCTTTCTACTCAGCACTAACCAGATTAAGTTCCTGTGAGCTCAAAACATAAAAACTCTGAGACCAGTACGAACACAAGCTAACTTTAGAAGCTCATTGCTCCCATTCTTCCACAAACTGCAGTTTTGGTTTTCACACAACTTATAATTCAAACTCATGTCACATCTAAGAGCCTTAGTATTGGTCACAGGCTTCTGGGTCATGATCTTAGGATTTATTGAAGGTGTAAATGGTAGAATATAGTTTTAGAAGACAGCCATTTTGTTGAAAGAATGCGACTGGGTTACTTGCAGGTAGCCCACTGTGAACTTTGGACTGGGCCACATTCCAAACATTCTGGGATGGGCCACTTTCGTTTGTAAAGTAAATACTTAAGCTTCTATAGAATTGTTTAACTTGGCATAAATCAATCAGCTTAGGATGAAAAAGGTTTATAGAATATGTCAGTCATGGATTAGGTTATCCTTTGTTATGGGATTTTAAGATTATCATATGAAAAGGGTTTAAAGGCAATCATTGATTAAGTTTTCATGGATTAAGATTTCTGGTGGGTGGGGGACACCCTGCCCACATCTGACTTTGTGTATAAAAAACCTGTTGTAATTCCCAATACCACACATCACTTCTGCACTAGACTGGAGTCCAGTCTCTTTCTTTCTCTCTCTCTCTCTCTCTCTCTCTTCTTCCCCCCAATCGCCAACACCGTCTCCACCTTTGGGGTACCCTGAACCTGGCTGGAGCAGGTCTCCAGCAGGTATCATGTTAGAATAGTATAGTTAGAATAGATAGTTAGAATAGAATAGTTTAGTATAGTTAGAATAGATAACAAAATTACCACATGTCAGAATTTGTAACACATATCTAAACAGAAATAGAAGGAAATTTACTTTAAATACATTTATTAAAATGAGAACATTTTAATTAAATAACTTTTAAACTTAAGAAACTAGAACAGAGATAGTCCCAACAAACAAGTCAGTAAGAAATCAATACTTTAGAGGATCAGAAAGCAATAGAGAATATGTGGGTTATTTTATGACACCAAATATGCATTATTTTCCACACCACCATCAATTTTTCAATTCTCTGACACTCACTAGGTGTCCGACAATTCAGCTCAACTCTGACGCTAACCATCTGGAGTTAGCACAGACTCTACAAGTTAACAGCTCAGTCCCAAAAGACTACCCACACCTCACACACTAGTTGCAAGTCCAAGGAGTGACCCATACTTCTGACTCACCTACTATACATTTGAAGGTTCCCATCACTTCCTCAGATTTGGTCATTTTCTAGAACTCTCAGAACTCAGGAAAGCACTCTTCTTATTATTACTGGTTTAATATAAAGGACACAGCTCAGGAACAGTCAAGTGGAAAAGATGCATAGGACAGAGCTTCTGGGTTCCCTCTGGGAGCACAACCTTTCCAGGATGTCAGTGTGTTCAGCAGCCCTACAGCCCTCCAAACTTTATTGTTCAAGAGTGTTTACAATTCAGTCTCCAGACCTTCCCACCCACCCTAGAGATCAGAGGTGGAACTGAAAGTTACTACTCTCTAATCAAGTGTTTGGTCTTTCTGGTCATCAGCCCTCATCCTGAGACTACTTCAGGGTTCCACCCTGAGTCACCTCATTCACATAAACTCAGATATGTTCAAAAGGGGCTCATTGTGAATAGGAAAAGATATTTCTCCCATCAGGAAGTTCCAAGGTTTTGGGGAGTTCTGTAACAGGAACCAGGGACAAAGACCAAATATATGTGTCATATACCTCGTGGAATATGAACAAAACCACAGTCTAGTTTTTTTTTTAACTAAAAAGAAATATAAGTCTCCTAAATACTGATCGAGAGACAAAATACAAAATGAGAATAAAAAAACTATATGTACTCCAGAAGCTGGAAGAGAGAATGTTATGAAATTTATTAACCAGCAAATGTGAAACCTAGTAAAAAACATACATTTCTAAAAGAAAAAAATAAAGAATGCCAAAATTGGCTTAGAAAGACATAGAAAAAAATGAGGCAATAAGCATGAAGGAAATAAAATGGTAATGAAAGACTTTGCTCCCTTTAAATAAGCACTAGATTTAGGTGGTTTTACAAGTGACAGCTATCAAATTTTTATGGAAGAGATCAATCTGTCTTAGAACGATAGATAGAATGTCAGTCCAGAAAATAAAGGGAAAGTCCAAAATTCATTTTATAAACCTTTGTAACAAAGGTGATTAAAACACTACAATAAAAGAAAAGTATAGGCCCATTTAAGTTAGGAATGCACATATAAAAATTAATTCTCCAAATCTACTAATATATAAGGAGAATAACGTACCTATACCAGTGATAAATACCCATTGAGGTTATGAGAATCAACTTCGGTAGTAGTTTCAGTTCATATTCCTGCTTCAGTTCATAAGGACTCATATTTGTTTAGAAGGTTCATTGGTTTGGATTCAGGACACCTTGCAAGCAGGTCCACTCTATGAGATGGGGCTCACCTGTGCAGGTGTGCCATCGCTGTTTCTTCTTTTTCAGGGGATTTTACAGCACTGATATTCCAACTTCATGCTCCTTATTTGTCAACCTTGCAGTGAGTGTGATGTAATTTGCCTTGTTTCTATCAAGTTCTTTTGCTCTGCTTTTTTCCCCCCTGGAAGGTTGAATTGCATAAACACTGAAAACCACATATAGCCCTTCTTTGTGAGCATAGTCTTAAGTATGAGGTGTATGATAGCTTAAAAACAAAATTCCTTAGTGAGAGAAGACAAACTTTATTATATTATGTAGCTAATAAAGGAAAAGTATCTCTGCAGAAGGTGTTCCTAAAATGATTTTTAGCTATCGAAGTAATTGTGTCTATTTTAACAGTATTTGGTGTTGTTTTAGTAAAAATTTTATTTTGATACTGAGAATACTTAAAATATTTTCCCATTCAAATGAATAGTAACTATATTTGACTTAGGAGAAATCACTTTTATAATTCATGACTTTAAAAAATTAATAAATAAATGTATTTAATAAGGTGAGTTATCGCAACCTTGTGATCAAATGAGATTTACTTTAGGGATGCAAAAGTGTTTTAACAATAGAAAATCTACTTAAGGCTTATTCTATCAGATGCACCAAAGCATTTGATAAAGTTGTATATATTTATTTATAATAGCATTGTATTATTTTTAAAACTCTCAAAAAACTAGAAATAGAAGGGAGCATTCATGTTTTTTAAAGGCCAACTGTCAAAATTCTGCAGCAGCCATTGCACTTAACAGAGAAACTTTGGACATAGTTCTTCTAAGATACAGAAATTGCAAAGATGCTGACTGTCATCCCAGGCCAGCACATGGATATGAGCAATATAAGAATTTGAAGAGAAGGCACAAACTGTCATTATTTGCAGGTCACATGATATCTGCATTTAATTTAGCAGAATCAAGAGTTTTATCTGAAGAACCAACCAGTAGATATAAACGCCGGGTCAAGGTTATTTAATTTTACTAGATGTTGCCATAATTTTTTTCCAAATTGACCCTCATTCAACAGTACAGAAAAGCCCCATTATGCTAAATATTTGCCAACAAATTATAATTTTTATACTGTCAAATTTGGCCTATATGATGAATGTGACATCTGTCACTGTGATTTGAATTTTCATGTATTTGGTAACTAGTAACATTGAACATTTTCACAGACATTATTAGTTATTCAAGTATCATTTTCTATGAATTGTTTATTTATATCTTTTCCTCATCTTTCTATTGGATTGTCTTTCCTTTTACTTTAAAGGAGTTACTTTGGACACAAATTCATTGTTGGTTTTGTTAATTGAACATAAAGTTTATGCCAGGCATAAACTATACTTTGTTTAGTTGATTTTAGGGTATCTTGTGTTGCTCTGAAATTAGAAATTTTAATGTAGCTAAATTTATCAACATTTTATTCTATGGTTTATATTTTTGTGGGATTTTTGTTTTGTTTTTACTTGTCCTTAAGAAATACTTTTATACTCCAGATTCATAAATACATTCTTTTACATTTTCTCCTGAAAGTTTTAAAGTTTCCCCTTCACAATTCAGTAAAAATCTACCTGGAATTTGCAGAGGCATGGTATAGAAATCTTACTTTAGCCAGGCTCGGTAGCTCAGCCTGTAATCTCGCGCCTTTGAGAGGTTGAGGTGAGTGGATTACCTGAGCCCACGGGTTCAAGACCCGCCTGGGCAACTTGATAAGACCTCATCTCTACAATAAATCAAAAATTAGCCGGGCGTGGTAGCGCGCGCCTGTAGTTCCAGCTACTTGGAAGGCTGAGGCGGAAGGATCGCCGGAGCCCAGCAGGTCAAGGCTGCGGTGGCCGGGAGTGGCCACTGCACTCCAGTCTGGGCGACAGAGTGAGACTCCAACTCAAAAAAAAAAAAAAGAAATCTTAATTTATGAGCTTTTTTTTCAGTATAAGCAATCATTTATTAAATTATTTACCCTTTTCCATTTATTTGTACTGACAATTCTGTTATTTAGCAAGTTTTTTTAATAGATTGATTTCTGTACTGTTAATTCTATGTCGGTGGTCATTTTGCCTATAGCTGTGCAAATGCTACATTGTCTTAATTACAGCTACTTTTTTAGTAACTTAGTAGTATCTGGTAGGGTAGGCTCCTTTATTTTGATCTTCTTCTGCAGAATTTGGGTACCTATTTTTGGCCCTTTGCTTTTGCATATAATATTTAGAATAGGCATATAAAGATCTGATATAATTTTTGGGAGAATTGCCATCTTTATGATATTAAACCTTTCTATTCACAAAAATGGTGTAATATTCCATTTATTCAGATCTTCTTTTATGTCCTTCAATATTTTGTAATGTCCATAAAAATGTATTTATATCTTATGTTAATTTTACATGTTACTGCAAATGGGATTTTTTCGATTACATTTTTAATAGGTTATTATTACTGCTAGGGAATACAATTGATTTTATACGTTGATCTTTATATTTGCTTTCTAAGACTGCCATAACAAAGTACCACAAACTGCACAGTATAAAACAACAAAAATGGGTTCTCTCACAGTTCTGGAGTCCAGAAGTCTGAAATTAAAGTGTCAGCAAGCCTATGCTTTCTCTAAAGAACCTAGGGAAGAATCCTTGCAGGCCTTTTTGAGCCTCTGGTGGCCCTAGGTTTGTGGCAGCATCCTCTGTTTGTGGCAGCATCAGGCCAGTCTCTGCCTCTGTCTTCAGATGGCTTCCTTCTCTCTGTGGCCTTTTTTCTTCTTATAAAAACATCAGCTTGACCTGGCGTGGTGGCTCAGCCCGTAGTTTCAGCACTTTGGGAGACTGAGGTGAGAGGATTGCCTGAGCCCAGGGGTTCAAGACCAGCCTGGGCAACTTGGTGAGCCCTTGTCTGCAACAATCACAAAAACTAGCCTGGCGTGGTGGCGTGCATCTGTAGTTCCAGCTACTTGGAAGGCTGAGGCAGAAGGATCGCCTGAGTCCAGCAGGTCGAGGCTGCAGAGGCCGTGAACATGCTACTGTACTCCAGTATGGGCGACAAGAGTGAGACTCCAACTCAAAACAACAACAACAACAACAACAAAACACCAGCCATTAGGTTTAGGGCTCAATTGAAATTAAGGATGATTTCATCTTGAGTTCCTTAGCCAACTGTGTCTATAAAGACTGTACCTGCAAATAAGGTTGTCTTCTGCAGTTCCAGGTAAATGTGAATTGTGGACACAACACATAGTTTTGTATCAAGCAACGTGACCGAGATTTCTTATTATTTCTAATAATTTGTGGATTGTCTTCATAGACTTTTTTGTCATTATTAGAGGCAGTTTTTCTCATTTTCTGTCTCTTCTTCTTTGTTCTTCTTAGGTGTTTTTACTTTTGCTACAACTCCATGAAAATTGAATTGAACTAGAGTTGTGATAACAATTTTCATTTGTTTCTAATGTTGTTATGAATTCTTCAAAAATTTCACAAATTAGTATAATCAATTTTCTTTTTATTCCTAGCTTGCTGGGAGGTTGATTTTACATTGTTTTGTTTCTAAATTATGAATGAGTGCTACATTTTATTGACATTTTTCAGCATCAATTGAAATGACCACTTCTTTTGTCCTCTTAAGTAGCTACTGTACTGCAAATTAAGCTGACAAAAGACAGATTAACAGGAGGAAAGGATTTGTGCTATGCATATGAGAGCCTACAAAAGACGTCGCTGGCTCATTAAATGATTACAGTTAGAGGCTTATGTAATAGGGAAAAGCGAGGGAAAAGGGAAAGAGGAGAAATGAACAAATTGAGTTTTTTTTGTTTTGTTTTGTTTTTTAAGTTGGAGTACCACTCTGTCGCCCAGGTTGGAGTGCAGTGGCACACTCATGGCCACCGCAGCCTCGACCTGCTGGACTCAGGCAATCCTTCCACCTCAGCCTTCCAAGTAGCTGGAACTACAGGCATGCACCACCACGCCTGGCTAATTTTTTGATTCATTGTAGAGGTGAAGTTGCCAGAGTGGTCTCAAATCTGTGGGCTCAGGCAATTCTCTCACCTCGGCCTCCCCAAGAGCTGAGATTATAGGCTTGAGCCACCAGGGGGCCTCAATTTGTTTTTTTAAAAAAGACAAAATGGGTTTTTAGGAGAACAAAGGGACACAAGAAAGTTAGGGGTACTGTTTGTTTATGTTAAGTGGGAGGGTTCTTTCTCTCTTTTTTTTATGACCATGAATCTCCCCCAGGGAGGGAATGTATAGTAGCCTCACTTCCTAGAAGGCACTGTTTTCAGGCAGATAAGTGAAGCTCTGAGAAGACTTCTTTCTGCCTGTAGATTCTCAAATGTCTTCCGCTTAAAATAATCTTTGTACCAACCCTGGAGTTGCCAGTGGTTCCCCACATATTAAAACAATGGATGTCCCTCATTTGCTTCCTGGAATAAACCTGACTTAGCCATGATGAGTTCCCCTTGATTCATTGCAGAATTCAATTGGCTAGTAATTTATTTAAGATTATTTATTCTTGTTTCAGGATTCAATTAATTTTTCCTTTCTTTGACTTCATTACAAAATATTTGGGAGAATTTTCCACCTTTTTTCTATTTCTAAAATAGTCTATGGGCTGGGCACGGTGGCTCACGCCTATAATCCAGGCACTTTGAGAGGCTGAGGTGAGAGGATTGCTTGAGCCCAAGAGTTCTGTTGCCGGGTAGGGGTGGATTCATTAACTCAACCTTAAAATGAATTTTAGAGTGACCAGAAAAATCTTAGCACAAAGTTTATTAGAGAAAGAAGAGAAGGAACAAGAAAGATTCATGGCAGAAAGACCTGTCATGGGTGAGTTTCTCAAAAAAGAAAAACTACACTTTGCTTTCAACTAAAACCTAGTTATTGATATGCTAATGAAGGCAGAGCACAGGTAACTACCACTGACCTCTCCTCTGATGGAAGGAAGGGTTGTCTTATCATTTGCAGGGTTTTGATCAGTTAAGGGGTGGGATTGAGCCTTTTACTGTCAACAAGGAATGTGAAGGATTTTTAGTGATTGTGAACTGAAAGGTTTAGTGATTATGAACTGAAATGTTGGGCTGTCCTACTATTACATCGATGGGATTTTCTTTTGATTGGCCAAGGGGCTGGATAGGCTGCTGAGTTCCCGTTCTAGCTTGGCCTACAATAAAAAACATGTAATAGAAAAATGTCTGACTGCTTCCTAAAACCTGCCTATAAGAAACTTATCTATGCCTAATCTATGCAAGCTACCCTGCCTCAGTTGGAGACCAGCCTAGGCAACATAGCAAGATCTCATCTCTACAAAATAGAAAAAATAAAAATAAAACAATTAGCCAGACATGGTGGCACATGCCTGGCGTTCCATCTACCCAGAAGGCTGAGATGGAAGGATTGCCTGAGCCCAGGAAGTCAAGGCTACAGTGAAAGTGATTGTGCCACTGCATGCCAGCCTGAGTAACAGAGTGAGACCTCAACTCAAAAAAAAAGTTAGTTTATGTAAGTTAGGTAAAGTAGACTAAGAATAAGGTAAAACTTTTGCCCTGGGGATACAGATTGAAGAGATTTTTTAAAGTATAAATTCACATTCTGTATTAATTAAATTTTAACAAGACACAGTGGTACACACCAGTAGTTCCAGCTATTCAGAAGGCTGAAACAGAAGAATCGCCTGAGCCCAGAAATTCAAGTCCAACCTGGGAAACATAAAAAATAAATAAATAAAAAGTAAAAATAAGGCCAGGTGCAGTGACTCAAGCCTGTAATCCTAGCACTTTGGGAGGCTAAGGTGAGAGGATTGCCTGAGTCCCGGGTTCAAGACCAGCCTGGGCAACTTGTTGAGACCTTGTCTCTACAATAAATCAAAAAATTAGCCGGGCGTGGTGGTGCGTGCCTATAGTATCAGCTACTTGGAAAGCTGTGGCAAAAGGAATGGCCTAAGCCCAGCAGGTCGAGGCTGCTGTGGCTGTGAGTTTGCCACTGCACTCCAGCCTGGGCAACAGAGTGAGGTCTGACTCAAAAAAAAAAAAAGTAAAAATAAAATTTTAATAGACTTTATTTTTTTAAAAAAGTTTTAGATTTACAGACAAATTAAGAAGATAATAGAGTTCTCATATACTCTGCGCTCTTCTATTATTCAAATCTTTATTTTTATGATAATTTATACTATGATATACATGCATGATGTGATATATGTTACTTTGGTAACATACATACTATGGTACATTGTTACAATTATTAGCCAGTATTATCATCAACTAAAGTCTATACTATATTCAGATTTCTTTCATTTTTACCTAATGTTCTTTTTCTGTTCCAAGATCCCATATTACATTTAGTAGTCATAGCTTCTTAGGCCCTTTTTGGTTGTAACAGTTTCTCAGACTTTTCTTGTTTTTGATAACAGTTTTGAGGAATATTAGTCAAGTATTTAATATAGAATGTCCCTCAATTGGGATTTGTCTGGTGTTTTTCTTATAGCTAGACTGGGTCTATGGGTTTAAGGGAGGAAGACCACAGAAGAAAAGTGCCATTTTCATCATATCATATCAAGGTTACATGATTTTCACTGCTAGTGATCAATGGGTCAGGTTAGTTTTTCCACTTTAGAAATTATTCTTTCTTCCTTTCTGTGCTGTGGTCTTTTGAAAGAAGTCACTCTGCCAGAAGAGTTACTTTTTTATTTGTTTTGTTTGTTGGTTTTTATTTTCTGCTCCCATCAATTCTCTTTCTATCCTATAGTCTTTGGAAAGAAATCACTATGTACAGAATAATTACTCTTTTCATTTGGGTTTTTAGTTTTTCTTTCCATCAATTTCATTGTTATATACTTCAAAAATATTCCGTGTCAACATTTGCAAATGTGTTGGCATAGAGTTATTCTCGTATTCTCTCATGATTTTGAAAATCCTCCTGGTTTCAGATGCAACATATCCTTTTTTATTCCCCAAATTGATTATTTGCATATTTTCTTTTTCCCTTGATCAAATTTGCCGGAAAGTTGCCCAATTTTTAGTTTTGTTCTAAAAGTTAACTTTCTATTCTGTTGATCCTTTCTATTGTTTCTTTGATTTATCTCCTATTAGCATCTTCTCTTAAATTTACAATTTCCTTACTTCTACTTTTTTCAGGTTTACTGGTGCTATTCTCTTCCTATTCTTGACTTGGACACTTAGCTCATTTATTCTTAGTTTTCGTTGCTATTTAATAGCTACATTTACAGTGTTATATATTTCCCTCTCAGTATAATTTGGTGGCATTCCCCAATGTTTGATATGAAGTGCTTTCATTGTTATCCATTGTCAAAGATTTTCCAATTTCATTACGATTTACATTTAAATGATGAATTTGAAAGGTCCTTTGTGACCCAATATGTGGTCTATTTTTGGTTTTCGCATGTACTTGAAAATAATGTACTGCCTTGTTTTATTTCCTTGTTTATTCCCTACTTTTCTGGGATTTTTATTAAGTATTGATATTGATATTTTTATTTCTTTACTGCACATTTTTAAACTTGTGTTTCACAGCCTTTCAACTCTATATTCCTTCTTGATGTTTTCTGGGAGAGTTCCTCATCCTGGCCTTCCAGCTCACTAATTTGATTTTTGCACAAATTCTCTTGCCCCAGACTATTATTTATTTCAACTATTATATATCTCAGACCAAGAATTTTCAATTAGTTCTTCTTTCTGACTACAGTAAGTCCCCTACATACAAATCTTCAAGTTGCGAACTTTGAAAGATGCAAATGTGCGTTCACATGTCTTATCACATGTCTGGCATACATTGTCATGTGCTGTACTGTAAGATTTAAAATATTTATTTTTTGTGCTTGTTTTTTATGTATTATTTGTGTGAAACATATTATAACTCTATTGTAGTACAGTACTATGTAGTCAATTGTGTTAGTTGGGTACCTAAGCCAACTTTGTTGAACTTACAAACAAATTGGACTTACGAACACACTCTTGAAATGGAACTCATTTGTATGTAGAGGACTTACTGTATTTGTTTCTGTTTTACATTTGACATATTTCTACCTCATCACTCTCTGATGATGTGATTATGCTAATTCTAACTCTTGCTCTATGTGTTCCATTACTATTTCCTTTCTTACATAAATAGTTGTGCTTTTCAAATGTCTCATTTTTTCCTATGAGATCACATTCCCCTAAGGTTATCTGTGCCTTCTCCACCTGAGCACAGCTTCTCCCAAAAGCCATTGCCCTCTTGGGATCTAATCATGTAGAACAGAGGTTCTCAACCAAAGGTGATATTTAGAAATGTGTAAGGAAAATTTTGGGATTGCTATAATGTTTCTGGGTTGCTACATGCATTTAGGGCAAGAGCATAAGAATACTAAATATCCCATATTGCACAGAAAAATCCCACATAATGAAGTATTATTAAAAAACAAAATTACAATAGTGCTCTTGTGGGTGGTGATGGAGAAGGAGTTAAAGCTTAGGACTATGGGAGTCCAAGGTGGAAGGATTGCTTTAACCCAGGAGTTTGAGACCACCCTGGGCAACATAGTGAGACATCATGCCTTACAAAAATAAAAAATAAATTAACTGGTATGGTGGTGCACGCCTGTAGTCCCAGCTATTCAGAAGGCTGAGACAGAAAGATTGCCTGATCCCAGAAGTTGGAGGCTGCAGTGAGCCATGATCGTGCCACTGCACTTCAGCCTGGGTGACAAAGTAAGACCTCCAAACTCAAAAACAACACAAAACCTTAGCATTGGTTCATTCATTTGTACACATAAGTTTCTTCTCTCTAAACCCAGGGCTCTCGAGTGGTGCCTGTTGCCTCCAGTTGGTGCTGGGCGTTGATGCTATTTGTCTGCCCCCCAATACCAAGGTGGCAGTCACTACTCTAACCAGGGTGTTGTAAGGGCATTGAAAGAACTCAGGGCACTTACTGAGATTTTTCTCTGTCGAGGCTCCCAGGTTTTTTTCTTTCCTGAGTTGTCTTCCTCTTCTTAAATCCTCATCTCCATCATGCATATCAGGAACTTCCCAGGGATTCCTCACTCTTCTATTAATTTCTAAAATCCTTCATCCTCTCTCTTGCATCTTGCTACTTTACTGGAACATTGATCCTTAACAGTACATGGAAAAAAGAAAAAAGATAGATGAATAACTAATTTGGAAAGTTTAGAGCAATAAAAGAGGATTTACCCTAGAAGATAAGATATACAAAGCCATAGTTTAAAAAGCGAAACAGAAAAACAACAAGGTAACACTGTTGGGTGAAAAATAGACCAAACACAATGCAGAGCCCAGAAACTTACCCATGTATAGACAGCAACTTGTGATGACAGAAGTGATAGCATTCACCTGTGTGGCAATTATGAACTATTTGGTGGATTATGAACTATTTGGTAAATAATATGGGGAAACTGTTCATTAAAAACTATATGTTTTCCATTTCAGAAGATTTTTTAAAAGTTTTTATTTATTTTTTATATATGTTTTTTTGAGACAAGGTCTCACTTTGTGTCTCAGGCTAGAGTGCAGTGGCGTGATCATAGCTCACTATATCCTCGAACTCCTAGGCTCAAGGAATCTTCCCACCTCAGTCTCCCAAACAGCTGGGACTACAGGCATGTGCCACCATGGCCATCTAATATAAATTTTTTGTTGTTGTTGAGATGGGGTCTCACTATGTTGCCCAGGCTGATCTCAAACTTCTGACCTCAGGTGATCTCTCTGTCTTAGCCTTTCAAAGTGCTTGGATTATAGGTGTGAGCCACTGGGCACGGGAAAGCTTTTACTTTTAAATAATATTAGAATTACAGAAAAGTTGGCCGCGCACAGTGGTTCACACCTGTAATCCCAGCAAAGGCAGGAGTAATGCTTGAGGTCAGGAGTTGAAGACCAGCCTAGGTAACAGAGTAAGACCCTGTATCTACCAAAAAAAAAATTACAGAAAAGTACAGAGGATTCTCATGTATGCTTCAGCCAGTTTCAGTTAATGATAACGTCTTATATAACCATCATACAATGTTCAAAATCAAGAAATTAACATTAGTTCATTAGTGACTATCAACTAAGCTACAGACTTTATTTGGATTTCACTAATGTTTCTACTAATGCCCTTTTTCTATTTTAATACCCAATTCAGGATCTCATTCAGTCTCATTTAGACATTGTGTTTAGTTACCATGTCTCTCAAGGCACCCTCCACTCTGTGAAAAAGTGGCTTAGTGTTGCACTGTTTTTCATGAGTATGACACTTGTGATGAGTATTAACCAGTTATTTTGTAGAACATCCCTCAGTGTTGTTCTATCCCAAATTAGCTCACAATGAGATGAGGTCATGCACTTTTGTCAAGAATACCACAGAAGCGGTATACTCTTCTAAGTACCTTCATGACGCAAGCTATGTCTTAGTACTGGTAATATTGACCTTGATCACTCGGGTAAGCAGATGTCCTCTGACTTCCTCCACTGTAATACTCACTTACACTCAGAAATTAATGAATATGTTGGTGACAAGACACCCTTGCTTCTCCTCAAATTTTTGCTCACTAATTTTAGGATTCTTCAGCAGATCTTGAACCCAGTGATTATAACTGAAGAGTTCTAATGGTGATTTTGTATTTCCTTTGCTTTGTTTTAATTAATTATCAGAATTCTTCTGTAAGGGACAACTGCTTCTTCTACTCCATTTATTTATGTGAACATTTATTCTTATAATATGGGCTTATGGATTTTTTTTTTAATTCTATGGGTTACATTCCAAAACTATTATTATTTATTTTGTGGATCAAATTGTTCCAATTTTGGTCAATGGGAGTTCATTTGGGTTGGCTTCTGGGACATTTTGAGAGATCTCCCAGTTTGTAAACATTTCCTAGCACTACAAGATGCTCCAAGCTTATCTCACATCCCTTAACAAAGTGATAGAATCAACTAGGCACTTTTCCAAGGAACTCTGGCTCCCTTTACTGGAAAATTAAGAAACAAAGATTTGGTTAAGTACCACAAAGTTAAATTTAATATATCTCTTTCTTATTTCTTTCTCTTAAAATATTTACTATCTGTGCTTTTGTGAAAAAAAAACTTGTCTACCACTGATTTAGATCATCCAGATTTCTGGTCACTATTTTTATCAAGATAGATCGTTTTCCATGTTCTATTTCTCTTTTTTTTCCTTTCTTCACCTTCAGTTGAGTTAATTGAGATTTTAAAAATTACTCCATTTAATCTCCACCACTGATTTGTTATTTATATCTCTTTTTAAAAGAAATGTTTAGTGGTTGCACTAGGGGTACAATTTTTAAAAATTAATCAGAGTTGACATTCAAATAATATTAGCCCACTTCACATGTGATATAAGAACTTTAAGACAGCATTTCCAACTTCCTACCTGTCTTTCTTTGTGTTTTTGTTGTTATATATATTTTAAGCACAGTACAGTACTTAGTATTTTTGCTTCATAGAGTCAATTACCTTTTTGAGCAATTAAAAATATGTGAAAAAGTAATTTCATTATACCTTCATTTATTCATTTTCAGAACTCTATATTTCTTTGTGCAGATCCAAGTTCCTCTGGTGTCATGTTTCTTCATATTAAAGAAAGAACGTATGTCAATATTTATTTAAGTATAATTCTGCTGGTAATAAATTCTGTCTTTGCCTAAGAAAGCATTCCTACTCCATTTTTTAAAGGTATTTTTGCCAGGCATAGAATTTTGGTTCTCTCTTTTTTTTTTTTTAGCACTTCAAATATTTTACTCCATTTTTTTCTGGTTGCATGGTTTCTGATAAATTGTTTGCTATAATTCTTATTACAGGCAATGTGCCCTTTTTCTCTGGCCACCTTTGAGATTTTTCTCTGTCTTTTGTTTTCAGTAGTTTAAATGTGGTGTGTGTGTGTGTGTGTGTGTGTGTGTGTGTGTGTGTGTGTGTGTGTGT
>NW_007247768.1:55063-99898 GCF_000164805.1 Carlito syrichta | reverse complement strand
CAGCAGGAGAGAGAGAGAGAGAGAAAGAAGAGAGAGAGAGAGAGAGAGAGAGAGAGACAGCGTGAGAGAGGGAGAAAGGGAGGGAGGGAGGAAGGGAGGAGACAGAGGCCAAAATCATCTTTCTATCAGGAACCCACCATTGTGCTGCCCTCATAACCTAATCACCTCATAAAGATCTCACCTCTCAGCACACTGATGCATTAGGGACTAAATTTCCAACACATGCTTTTTTGGGGAACACATTCAAGCTATAGCAATCATAATGGTATTGTGGGAATTGAAAGAGAAAATATAGATAGAGCACCCAGCACAGTTTCTAGCATCTAGCAAAAACTAGTAAACATTTGCTGTTATTAATATAAAAAGTAGAGCTTGTAGAAGCTAATTGAAATAGAAATGTGACCTTTATATCATGCTTAAGTAGAGAATTTGCATGGTTATCAGATGAACTAATGTTCTTCATATTTGTAGCAAAAGCAGAAACTTTTTTTTGAGTTGGAATCTCACTCTTTGTCGCCCAGGCTGGAGTGCAGTGACATGCTCATGACCACCGCTGCCTTGACCTGCTGGGCTCCGGGGATCCTTCTGCTGCAGTCTTCCAAGTAGCTGGAACTACAGATGCATGCCAGCATACTCGGCTAGTTTGTGTGTGTGTGTGTGTGTGTGTGTGTGTGTGTGTGTGTGTGTGTGTGTGATTTATCCTGCTTGGTGTTCCCTGAGCATCTTGGATTTATGACTTGGTGTGTATTATTGACTTTGAGAAATTATCAGTCATTATTAATTTTGGGAAATGATCAGCCATTATTATTTCTTCTTCCTTCTCCTCCACTACTACTAGTTGTTTTCTTCCTCCTTCTTCTCCTTTTTCCCTCTTCTTCTCAAGCTCAGTCTCCTTCGCCTCCTTTTTACTCTTTGAGTTTCAGACTGTTTTGTCGTTTTTCTTTTCTTTCTTTCTTTCTTTCCTTTCTTTTTTGAAACAGGGTCTCACTCTGTTGCCCAGACTAGGGTGCAATGTCAGGATCACGGCTCACTGCAGCCTCAACTTCCTGGACTCAAGTGATCCTTCCATCTCAGCCTCCAGAGTAGCTGGGACAACAGGCATGTGCCACCACACCCAGTTAATTCTTGTAATTTTTGTATGGACAAGGTCTCACTAGGTTGCCCAGAGTGGTCTTGAACACCTAGGCTCGAGTGATTCTCCCACCTTGGCTTCCCAAAGTGCTGGAACTACAAGCATGAACTGCCATCCCAGCCAGATTGTTTTATTTCTACCAACCAACCTTCAAATTCACTAGTTTTTTTATTACATTAAGTGCGTGATGAGCCTGTCAAAGGCATTCTTCATCTCTGTTACTGTGTTTTTCCTTTTGAACTTTTCTTAGCCTTCACTATGCTAAAATTCCCCATCTGATCTTACATGTTGCCTTCCTTTTTTATTACTTTATCATATTATTCATAGCAATGTTTAATCTGGTAGATAATCCCAATATATGTGTCGTATCTGAGTCTGGTTCTGTAACATGCGCTCTCTGTCTCTCTCTCTCTTTGTTTTAGGCTGGGTCTCACTCTGTCACTCAGGCTAGAGGGCAGTGGCATGATCATGGCTCATTGCAGACTCGAACTCCTGGGCTCAGGCAATCTTTCCACTTCAGCCTCCTGAGTAGCTGGGACTACAGACACAGGCCACCACATCTAGCTAATTTTTGTGTTGTTGAGACGAGGCCTCACTATGTTGCCTGAGCTAGTTTCAAACTCCTATATTCCAGCAATTCTCTGGTCTCGACCACCCAAATTGCTGGGATTACAGACATGAACCAACACACCTGGCCCGGTTCTGTTTATTTTTCTACCTCCATAGGAATGTGTCATTTTTTCCTCCACCTTTCTATATGCCTCATAATTTTTGTTGAAATTGTGACATTTCATATTGAACAGTACAGACTTCGGTAAATTATTTGTATGCCTTAAAATGTGCATGTTTCTTTCTACTGGGCCTTTAATGTTAGGAGTTGTGTTAATTTAGGCTAGAATTGGACTGGATTTGAAGTTTATTCTTCCTATGGTTGCTCTCGATGTACCAAATAGTTTCAATTTCTCTAGCAATATGTAATGTTTGGAGCGGGAGCTCACTTGCTATAGGCTTTTTCTCAATGTCTGTTCCACACGCTTTGGGTCTTCCCTTTGTGCTGTATCTCAGTGAGGATCTCACTTTCAATGTCCATTATTTTGTTACTCAATGTCTGTTAGCCTTGTGGTACCGGTGGGGATATATAGGTATTAATGAGACAGACAAGACAACTGACTAGGAAAGAACCCCTCCCCATTTCTTCCTTGTGTTCACTGTTTCAAGCAAGCTGTCACCTTGCTTTATAACCACAAATATTTCCTTTCAACAAATAGCTATCCAGCAGCCAATGCCCAAAAGCCGTTGAACCTCAAGTTCTTGTTTTCAAGAGGCTAGGGACTTTTCCCAGGCCCCCACACGTGCAGAAATGATCTTAGCTTGTCCAAAAATAAACTTTGCTTCATTATAATAAGAAAGGTTACGCCCCTGGGTGGAGATTGGAGATGCTGATGAAACATGCAACACTAATGAAAGCATGATGCAAAACTGCACAAGTGCCATCCACAGACTACCCAGGACATGCGATGGCATCACCTGAAAGGAAGCTGGGGGAAATAAAAGCCTCAACTGATTTGCTTTCAGGAGCCAGCAGGGGGCTTGTTTCCTGTTGTCTCCCTTTCTGCTCGAGCTGAAAACCCCGAAAAACAGCTCTGCTCAAGTCATTTTCAGACTCAGTTGATTTCTACTTACTAAAGGTCAAGACCTCATCGCTGGTCTAACAGTAAGTCCTCAATAAATGTGAGCTATAGCTATTACTAATCTCTCTGTTTGTGTTTCTCTACATCCCCCCCCACCAACTGCTTTCTTCAACTGAGAATTTTGTATTTGGAAATCACTTGTGGGACTCTCAGTGAAGATAGTCTCATGCCTGCTTGGAAGGGCCTGAGGACTGAGGTGGAAGAGAGCTGTAGAAATCTGAAGATGCAGGACAAAATGCATAAGGATTGGTGGCTGTTCTGGGTGAGAGAGGCATTATCTTCTTTACTGGAAGGATCCAGTTTGGTTGCTTTGGTGATTGCTGTTGCTGCCGATGATGTTTCTTCCATTTGAATCACCTGTTCCTCAACCAAATCTGTACAGTTGACTCCTGTAGGTTGAGTTTCATAACTAGTTCCTTCTAGAAATTTTTGTCTGGGAACATGGTCTGGCAAAATAGTCTCCAAGTCTTCATACTGCTTGTGCTTCTTCCATGTTGTGGGACTAGCTGGAGTTTGTGGTGGCATCAAGTTCATGCTGAAATCATTTATGTTGATAAAAGGGTCTGGCTGGGGCTTCTCTGGGACCATTCTATCCATCAGGGCTTCTGAAATGTAGATGTATTGATTCTGTCATGAGTCCCCTCGCACTGCCCATTTTCAATCATGTTTGGCATGACCTTCTCTGGAAATACTCTTTCTTTTCGGGACTTCCTACCATGCATTGTAGCCACCTTAGTGATGGAGCACATCTTGCTTGCTTCCTGAGACTACAGAGGCTGTTTCCTCACCTTGTGGCTCAGTGTCTCGTGAATGTTCCTTGGATGCCTGCTTTTTGATTTGCCTGGTGTTCACATTCTGCCTACTTTGCTTGGCTCTTTTAGATTCTTGTCAGCGCTACTCTTACCCTATTCACAACCCCAAAGAACTGTCCCCTGGATTATATTTTATTATGTAAACTCATGGCTCCATGATCCTACCAATGATTAAGCTCCCATGCTCAGATGACTCACTGAGACCCTTAAAAATTTTTAATTTTTATTTGTATAAGTTTATGTGGTACAAGTACAATTTTGCTACATGCATAGATTGTGTAGTGGTTAAGTCAGGGCTTTAGTGTATTCATCACCTGAATAAAGTACATTATACCCGCTAAGTAATTTCTCATCACTCACGTCCCCTACCTCTTCACCTTTTAAAGTTTCCACTCTCTACACCTGTGTATACATTACTTACAAGTCAGAACATGGAATATTTGTCTTTATGTGTTGGATTAGATTCACTTAGATGATAATCATCTAATTCATATTAGATAATGACCTCTAGTTCCAGGTCTGCTGTTGCAAAAGCCATGATTACTTTTTTTTTTTGAGTCAGAGTCTCACTCCGTCGCCTAGACTGGAGTGCAGTGGTACGCTCACGGCCGCCCCGGCGTCAACCTGCTGGGCTCCGGTGATCCTTCCACCTCAGCCTTCCAAGGAGCTGAAACTACAGGCATGTGCTACCATGCCCAGTTCATTTTTTATTTATTGTAGAGACTCGCCAAGTTGCCCAGGCTGATCTCAAACCCACAGACTCAGACAATCGACTCACTTCGGTCTCCCAAAGTGCTGGGATTACAGGCTGAGTCACCAAGCCTGGCCCATGATTACATTTTTTTATGGTAGAATCGTGTATGTATATCACATTTTCTTTATCCAACCATTCATTGATGGACACTTAAGTTGATTCCATATCTTTGTTATTGTGACTAGTGCCACAATAAACATAGGAGTGCAGGAATCCCTTTAAGACACTGATTTCTTTTCCTCTGGATAAATGCCTAGTAGTGGCATTGCTGGATGAAAGGATAGTTCTCTTTTCAATTCTTTGAGAAATGTCCATACTGTTTTCCATAGTGGCTGTGCCAGTTTTTATTCCCACTAACAGTGTCTATGAGTTCCCTTTTCTCTGCATCTGCACCAACATCTGCTATTTTTTGGTCTTATTTTTAATAATAGCCACTCTCACTAGGGTGAAATGATATCTCATTGTGTTTTTGATTTGCATTGATCTTATGATAAGTGATACTGAGCATTTTTTCATATGCATATTGGCCATAAATTTAGGAGAGAGAAACTATTCAATCAAAGATAATGATGAAAGTGCACATTAACTGCAAGGATAGCACACTACAGAGGATAATATATTTTGCTCACACCAAGATTTTGAGCCATTTAAAGGAAAGCATGGTAAAATAAAAGGGGAGAGTTTTCTTTTAAGCATAATGGAGAATATGTATGAATCACAGGATCTGCTTGAACTTGGTTGTATCATATCTGTTTCAGTCATGCTCAGTACTGGAAAATACTCCAAAGCAGAGATTATAATGACAGGGGTCTTGGATTCAGCTCTGTTGCAAAGCTCATTATATAAGAGGGGCCCTCCTAAAAATGGAATTATCTTTTGGAGGATGGGCTCCTTGTAGTACAGGCTTCCCCTATTAGGTAAGTGTTCTTAGAACCCATCAGCATCACCGTACCAGCTAGTGTTGTTGTGAGAGGCTGCATTTGGCTTCAGTAAATATTTTTTTTTTTTTTTTTTTGAGATTCATTCAATACGTTTGCCCATTTCATGACAGGTGATTTACAAGCACACCTGCCCACACCACACCGAGTGTTCAGCGGTTTTTGGCCACAAACAGCATTACCCCCTTGTCCCACCCTCCCTATTCACCTGATCTAGCCCTAGTGACTTTTTAAAATTTCCCTAAATGAAATAAGTCCTCAAAAAGAAACCCTCTGCTAATGTGGAAGAGGTGGGGGGGGGTGCGGGGGAAACGGCAGAAATTCTAAAGTTGACAAATTCAAAACACTGTTTTGAGCAGTGGAAAAAGCATCTTGACAGGTGTATTGCACTAAACGGAGAGTACTTTGAAGGTGACTGAAATTTAAACATGCAAGAATAAATATACCATTTTTTATAAATAAATCCTGGTTTTGGGGGTATCCCCTCTCTTATGACCTGGGCAAATCAGTTAAACTCTCTTCTCAGTTCTTTAAGTCAAGAATATACAGTATGTTTACCTCATCAAAAGATGTCAAGTTCACATTAAATATCAATATCTGTATGGCAATGCAAATTAAAATCCATAAATCTATGTGTCTCAAAGTAGACTTGGGTGGTTCCTGGCATCTGTCTCCCAAGGAGCAACCAAACCAAACCCATTGCAAATATTTTTCTCTTTTTATAAGCTCCATAGGGAGGAACTGAGAAATCCTAGATCCAGCTATATAAGGCTGAAGCAGCTTTTCCAAAGGTCAACTTATAAAAACTTAAAAAAGCATTGTTGAGGCTAGTTTGGTAGAGCATGATCAAGGATATTAGAAGAATTATCAAAATCTGAAATGTACTTGTGAAACAGGCCTTGATTCTTGCTTTTAAAAAAATAATAAAACTGGAAGGATTGATGGACATGCTTAAATGTTTTTCCCCACCTATGTGGGGCAGTATGGAAACCCATGGGAGGAGCCATGGGGCAAGCAGCTACTGCTTCTTGTGGGCAGTGGTGTAGCTGTCCTGAGTGCCTGCTCTTCCTGGCACTGTTGCTGTCAGATCAATAATACAAATCCCAGTGGACTTAAACCTGTGACTAGAATTGTCTCTTTGTCATTCTATAATGTAATCAGTACTATTGTCTTGCCTCCATTATACCTGAGGTTTTTCTTTTTACTTAATTCAGCATATTTTAAGTACCTACTATGTATGAGATACTACAAGAGGGCACCCAAAAAACTCAGAATGTATGTATAAAACATTGTGTATTTATTCTTACATGTTTAAACTTCAGTCACCTTCAAAGTATTCTCCATTTGATACCTGTCAAGATGCTTTTTCCATTGCTCAAAACAGTTTTTGAACTTGTCAACTTTGGTATCTTTTAGTACATCTGCCGTCTTTTGTTTCACCTCGTCCACGTCAGCAAAATGTTTCCCTTTGAAGACTTTTTTCATCAGGGAAACAAAAAAAAAAAAATCGCACTGGGTGAGATTGGGTGGACAGGGAGGTTGGGACATGGGCATCATGCCATGTTTGATCAAAAACTGCTGAACACAGCAGGGTGTGGGCAGGTGCACTCGTAAATCACCCATCATAAAATGGGCAAGAATTTTCAAACAAAAAATTCACTGAAGCTGAACGCAGTCTCTCACAACAATGCTAGCTGGTACACTGATGCCAGTGGGTTCTTAGAACACTTACCTAATGAGGAAAGCCTGTGCTATAGGATGCCTGCCCTCCCAAATATAATTCCAGTTTTTTGGGGGTCCCCCTCATGTGTGCTTGAATCCTGATAATTGGGTCTTGATGACCAAGGCTCAATTGGAAACTAAGAAGTTCAACACTCCATTGATGTCTGTCTACTTCCAATCATTCACATATATGACTTTATTCATTCTTTCTCTTCTCGGGTATTTATTGTACATTTACTAGAATTTGACTCATAAAGTCTCAGGACATTCAAATCATCTAATCTACTATAGAGAGCATTTCATGTCTCTTTCCTATCTCTGCTTGAGCTGATAACCCTAGTTTGTGATCCAGGCCCCTCCTTAAGGTGGAGTTGGCTTGCCTGCCACTTCTATACCCGCTAAAACAAGCAGAAGGTTGTGAATCCATACCAAAAGTATACAGATTGCAACTTATACCTACAATTTATTTTGGTACAGAGGAGAAGTAAACCAGCAGCACGCTGGTGGCTTCCGAAGAAAGCTTCAACACCCAGCTCACCAGAGTTTCTATGTATGGGATTGAACAGAGTCTTAAACCAAAGGTATGAGAATATTTGCAAAATTGGGTGGGTGAGGGAAAGTAACATTTATTATTGGGTGGAGAAACTGCTAATGTCCATGTATAAACTGGGGATCTGAGACAGGATGCACTTCTGTGGTAGAGTAAAAATTTTGAGGGACAGAAAATTTTAGAAGGACAGCATTCAAGCAATCCGATTTTAAAAGATAACTTAAAATATCAATACAAAGACACATTAAGGTTACTCACCGAAAAACACTAATAAAGTCTGAACATTTTTTAAGGAAAGCAATAAATGAGTTTGAAAATGTTTTTTTCAAGCTTTATAGGTGCTAAAAAGGTTGGTAGAATAAGAAAGGAGAACATATCAACAGACTGAGACTGGAAATTGGAAAACTCCAGTCAAAAGGCACCGTCATAATGTAGTTCTCAGTGGCAATATTTGTTGGAGCGTTTTGTATCTGCTCTTTGTATTTAAGGGAAGAGAGTGGGGAAACTTCTCGTTGGGTGACAAATATCCTGGAGACTTCACCTAGATGGGTGCAACCCTGTATGCTTCAGGCCCATAGCTGCTCAGTTCCTCAGAGTTCATGGTGGGTTCCATGGAATATCTCTTCTGTAGATGTATAAGTTGATAGCCAACAAGATAGTAGCTGGGAGATACCAAGAGTAGTCAGGAGGGTCAATGTTTAGTTCTGGGAGTAACTTACCTGAGGATAAAAATGGCCAGGAGTCATAAAAAAAATTCACGTCTCCCTGTTTGTTTTCTTTTCTGTTTTGTTTTGTTGTAGTGTGTGTATGTATGTGTGTGTGTATGTGTGTGTATATTTGTATTGCCTCCTGTAGGATCCTAATCATGAAAGCAAGTATGACCAACTGTAAGTCACTGTTGGTACTATTGTTCATATTAACCTTCTGGATCACCTTTATCATTTTGCAAAACTCAGCAAAGGTAGGAAATGCTTTCTTTTGATGTTCTACAAAAGCTTATTTTCACTTGATAACTCACCTATTCTAGAAAAATCCAGACTACAAGATCCGTAGATAGTAGGAGGAGCATTTCAATAGCTTAGACACCATTCAAGAACCAACGTACCTGACAATCATTAAGTAATATGTGAGGATAATAGTATATGTGTTCACACACACACATACGCACACACACACATTCTTCCTTGGTCACTTATATATGCATTGCTACTATCTTCTCCCAGGGTTTAGTTTTCCTTTTCACTTTCTTTAAGGGAACTTCTAAAGAACAGAATATTTTCGTATTTGTATAGTAAAACTTATCTGCCTTTTTTTTTATAGCTAATGCTTTTTGAGGATTAAGAAATTCTTCCTATTCCAACATCTGACTAGTTATCTAAATATTCTACTAAAACGTTAAAAGGTTGCTTTTGACATTTAATGCATTTCTTTTGACTGGGTTAGGTTTTGTGCTGATTTCTCTTTTCCATAGGGATAATCACTTTTCAGTTCCTTTTATTTTGTAGTCCTCTCAGACTGATGTGCCATGCTATTTTTGTCATTATATAAAGGCTTCAAATAAGTGAAGGTCCTTTTCTGGGCTCTTTGTTCTATTCCACTGACCAATTTGTCTTCCCTGTGCCAATACCACATTGTTGTAATTAACATAGATTCATAATTAGTCCTGAAAAGTTGTAGGTATAGTTACCATTTCATTTTATTCCTGTTGTATTTTTGATATGTTAAAATATTTTTAACAAAAACATTTTTATTTGTCAAACAATGTAGTAATAACAAACACTTGGTATGTACCAAGTACCATTCTAAATTCTTATGGTGAACTTATGTTATCCCATTGATCCTCACACTAACCACATAAGGTCTTTATTTTTATGAACTCATATTTGGATAATAAAAATGATTCACAAAAGGGTTAAGGAAATTCTTTGCAGCAACTTGGGTGGATTTAGAGTCTATCATACTCCGTGATCTATCATAGAAACAAAGAACTGAGCCCCACATATTCTCACTCATAAGTGGACCCTGAACATTTACCATAATACTATAAGAAAGGAATTGGCAGTGGTGGGATAGTGCCAAGACTGGGGGTGGGGGAGCACAATATCAATAAGGGTACCTGATCTCAAACCAGGCAAAATGGGGATCAAAGGGAGGTCCAAGCTTTACCTGTATGATGTCCACTTGTATACCTAATCCTGAATTGTACTCCATATCTTTAAAATAAAAAATATATTTTTTTAAAAGCTTAAGGAAATTATTCAATGTCATTTAGCTAATCAGTAGAAGAGTCAGCTTTTGACTGCAGGTAGATATTTCTAAAAATGAGCTACTTAGTATAGTGAGCATGCAGTAAGACTAGAATTATCATGCATTGCTGGTCTGGATACAAATTGGTACCATATTTTTGGGAAACACATTCACAGCATGTATCAGTGTTCACCACATTTTACCAATCATTCTATTTATGATATTCTCAGTAAATCTCTAGAGTGGCAAATAAATATTTATATCAAGAGATGTTCTTTACAAAATTATCTATAATAGAAGAAAGCTGAAAGCAATAAATGTCCAAAAAGATGGAAATAGATAAAATATTAAAGTGTATTTGTAGGTTGAAATATTATGTGGGACTTTACTATAAGGTGGAGAGTTTTTAATGACACTGTTTAAAAATAAAAATTCAATGATAAATATTCCAGTTTGTTCACGATCATCTAAAGTTATACAAGGAATGAGAGAAATTCATCAAAATGTTAACAGCAGTTGTTAATGGTTGGTGTGACTATGGCTGATTTTATTTCCTGTACAGTGTCAGCATTCTCTAATTTTTAATAATAAATCAATGCTATGATACATAAATATTTTTACAACCTATGTTTCTGTATCTCTTGTGTTCACAAAAATAATTTGAAATATACTAATAAATATCGCAGAATGTTCAAGAAAATTATAAAATAGAAAAAATAGATAATCATATTTTACATGAAATCACCATGGATCTTGAACTTTTTATTTTTTATTTTTAATATACAAATTAAAATTATGTATATTCATGTGTACAAAGAGTTGTTTTGAAATATGTATACAATGTGGAATAGTTAAATCATGCAAATTAATATATGCATTACCTCACATACTTCATTTTTTTGTGGTGGGAACACAAAATCTCTGTTAGCAATTTTCAGGAATACAATACATGGTTATTAATTATACTCACCAGGTTAGATAATAGATCTCTAGAACACACTTCTCCTATCTAACTGAAATCTTGTATTCTTTGACCAATATCTTTCCCATTCTCCTCCCAGCCCCCCCGGTAACCACCATTCTACTCTCTATTTCTGAGTTCAAATTCTTTAAATTCTGCATATAAGTTAGAACATGCAGTTTTGTATTTCTGTTACTGGCTTATTTATCCTTACATTATGTCTTCCAAGTCCATCCAGGTGGAAGCAATGACAGGATCTCCGGGTTTTTAAAGGCTAAATAGTATTCTGTTGCTTATATACCACATTTTCTTTATCCATTCTTCTGTTGATGGACACAAGTTGTTTCCATATCTTGCTTGTTGTGAATAATGCTGCAATAAACATGGAAGAACAGATATCATTTCAACATACTGATTTCTTTTCCTGTGGTATGCCCAGTAGTTGAATTGCTGGATAATAGATAATGTGGAAGTTCTATTTTTCATTTTTAAAAGAGCCTCTATATTGCCGGATGCAGTGGCTCATGCCTGTAATCCCAGCACTTTGGGAGGCGGAGGTGAGAGGATTGCCTGAGCCCAGAAGATTGAGAGCTGTCTGGGTAACTTTGACAAGACCTAGTCTCTACAATAAATGAAAAAATTAGTTGGGCATGGTGGCCTGCACCTGTAGTTTCAGCTACTTGGAAGGCTGAGGCAGAAGGATTGTCTGAGCCCAGCAGGTAGAGGCTGTGGTAGCTGTGACCATGCCATTGCACTCCAGCATGGGCAACAGAGTGAGACCCCAACTCACGCTGTTCTTCATATCAGCTGTATTAATTTACATTCCAACCAACAGTATGCAAGGATTCCCTTTTTCTCCACCTCTTTGCACCACTTATCTTTTGTCTTTTTAATTGCCATTCTAACAGGTGTGAGGTCATCTCTCACTGTGGTTTTAATTTGAATTTCCTGGATAATTAGTTGTTGGGAGTCAGCCTTGGAGGTCCGCCCGTTGACAAAGTCCGGGCAGGCTGAGGACCCTAGGACTGCAAAGCAAGTCTGGGGGTTGGTTTCCATTGTCTTCCACCTTTTCTGACACAATTAGCCAAGAAGAATCCTGCACCATCAAGCATGAAGAAAACAGCAAGTTAAGCATACACAGCTAACTTTAGAATATCATTGTTCCTATTTTTCACTTCTCACTATGTGGTTTGACCTTTCCCTTTTTGCCCATGTGATGCTTAAGCTCTGAGGCACATCAAAAGGGGCTTTCTTTTGTTTGGTCATGGGTTACAGGTCTTCTTTTGGGGTTAGAATTTGTGACTCATACCAGGAAAATAGAGGTTTCTGATTTTGTTTAGGCAAAGAATTGTTTTGAATATTTGTTATTTGTAGTTCTAGTTATGGTGTTTAGATATGGGGCATAAGATTTAAGTGTAATGAGAGTTTATATTAGGGTATATATAGGTGATTTATAAATTTGCGCTGGGCTCGGTGGCTCAACCTGTAATCCCGCAGCTTTGAGAGGCTGAGGTGAGTGGATTGCCTGAGCCCACGGGTTCGAGACCCACCTGGGCAGGCGAGACCTCATCTCTACAATAAATAAATAAAAAAAAAATTAGACAGGCGTGGTAGCGCGCGCCTGTAATTCCGGCTACTTGGAAAGCTGAGGCGGAAGGATCGCCAGAGTCCAGCAGGTCGAGGCTGCGGTGGCCAGGAGCGGCCACTGCACTCTAGTCTGGGTGACAGAGTGAGACTCCAACTCAAAAAAAAAAAAAAAAAAAAAAAAAAAAAATATATATATATATATATATATAAATTTGTTTTTAGGGGTTTGGGATATATGAAAGTTTTAGTATATAAGAAGTTGAAGGGTTTAGATGTAGAATTTAAGTAAGTGAAACAGATTTTTTATCTAACAACCGAAACTACCTTGAGACCTCAATAACATCACTGGAAGTTTTTTCTGAGCTGTTTTCCTTAGGAATAGGATGTTTCAGATAGGGAAGACAATGAAGGAATTCGAGCAAGAGGAAACTACCAGGGGGCTTAAAGGACCAAGAGTGTTTTGAAAAAGAAACTCCTCATCCATAAAAAAAAGGAGCATCTGCGACAGGTGTTTTGGGAGGGTCTCCAGGTACACATTCCTCTGCGCAGATGGAAGTATTCTACACATGAACTGCTCCAAGCCCTTGGGCCAGAAACTGCTGTTCTGGCCCCCAGAGACTTTTATTATGGAAAAACTTGTTTTCCTAGATAGTTCAAATAAGGAAGTTAAGTTTATAAAGAATTAGAATTGTTAGAAAAATTATAATATGTATTAGTTAATTTGGGATATAAGTTTTGTTTTAAATAGTTATTCAATGAAAAACTTTATAATTTTATATGAGTTTTTAGTTTATAATTTTAAGGTTCTATATTAACAGATTGTGGAGACTGTTTTTACTTCAAGATAACATCGCTGTTTGAAATGGTGTTGTTTTGGGGTGGAGATAGTCTCTGCCCTTAGAGAGAACATTAGCCAAACACGGAGAAGAATACTTAAACTTTCCTTTAAGCATCATTTTAACATCACAAAAATTCATGTAATTTATTGTAAGTGATTTGTTTTGTAATGATGATTTTAACTTGCTTTGTAACAATGACTTGCAGAAATTATTTCCTTGTAAAAAGAAATATAAGCTCACTGTTAATTGGCAATAAACGGCATCTGCTCTACTCTTAGTATAGTGTCCAAGCCCCTCCATTCACACAGCGCCGACGCCGTCTCCACCTACAGGAATCTGGACTCCACTGGAGCAGGACTCCGGCAATTAGTGATATTGAGCTTTTTTTTTTTCATGTACCTCTTGACCATTCGAATGCCTTCCTTTGGGAAATGACTATTTAGATTCTTTGCTCATTTTTTAGTCAGGATATTTGGTTTAATATTATTAAGTTGTTTGAGTTTCTTATATATTTTGGATATTAACCCCTTATCAGATGTTTAGTTTGCTAATATTTTTCCCAATTCTGTAAACTGTCTTTTCAGTTCATTGGTTGTTTCCTTGGTTGTGCAGAAGCTTTTTAGTCTGATGTAGTCTTATTTGTCTCATTTTGTTTTTGCTACATATACTTTTGTGCTTATAGTCAAAAAAATCATTGCCCAGATCAAGGTCATGGAACTTTTCTCCAATTTGAGGTCTTGCATTTAAGTCTTTATTTTGAATTGAAGTTTGTATAAGTTATTATATAAGAGTTCCATTACATCCTTCTGCATGACTCTACACAGTTGTTCCAATACTATTTACTGAAGAAACTGTTCTTTTCCCATTGTAAGATCCAGGCACTTTTTTCAAAAACTGATGGACTATAAATATATGGATTTATTTATAGGGTCTCTACTCTATTTTTGTTGTTCTATGTATCTGTTTTTATGCCACTGTCATGCTGTTTTGCTTTCTACAGCTTTGTAGTCTATTTTGAAGTCAGGTGGTGTGATGCCTCCAGCTTTGTTCTTTTGCTCAAGATTGCTTTGGCTATTCAGAGTCCTTTGTGGTTCCATATGAATTTTAGTTATTTCTATTTCCATGAAAAATGCCATTGAAATTTTGATAGGTATTGAATTGAGTCTATAGATTGCTTTGGGCATTATGTACATTTCAACAGTATAATTCTTCCAATCTATGTTCATGGAATATCTTTCCTCTTATGTGTTCCTTTTTCTGTTTATTTCATCAATGTTTTATAGTTTTCAGTACAGGTCTTTTACCTCCTTGGATAATTTATTTTTAACTATTATATTTTTTGGTAGCTATTATAAAATGAGATTGTTTTCTTGACTTATTTACTGGATATTTTGTTATTAATGTCTACACATGCTACTGGTTTTTATATGTTGATTTTATATCCTGAAACTTTACTAAATTTGTTCATCAGTTTTAACAGATTTTTGGTGGAATCTTTAGGGTTTTCTATATATAGGAAGATCATGTTGTCAGCAAACACGGACAATTCAACATCTTAATTTGAAATTTGGATTCCTTTTATTTCTTTCTCTTGCCTTATTGCTCTGACTAGAATTTCCAGTACATTGTTCCATAAAAGTGGCAAGAGTGAATGTCTTTGTCTTGTTTCTAATGTTAGAAAAAAGCTTTCGACTTTTTACCACTGCATATAATGCTGTGGGTTTGTCATATATGTCCTTTATTGTTTTGAGGTTCCTTTCTTCTATACCTAGTTTGTTGAGAGTTGTTATCATTAAAAGATGATCACTCACTCATAAGCAGACCCTGAACATTTATCATAATACAATGAAAAAGGGATTGGCAATAGTGGGACACTGCCAGGGGAGCAGGAGGTCATATAACATCAATAAGGGTACCTGATCTCAAACCAGGTGAAATGGAGACCAAAGGGAGGCCCAAACTTTATCTGTACAATGACCACTTGTACACCTTAATCTGAATTGTACCCCACATCTTTAAAATACAAAAATTAGGCAACAGGCACTCTTACTGTTGTCCTGCCTGTAGTGTCCTTCACAACATGTCTTTCCCTTAGTAAATCTTTCCTCAAAAAAATTAAAATAAATAAATAAAATAATTATTAATATATAATATATATATAAAGAAAAAAGATGATTGCATTCTGTTAATGTGATGCATCACATTTATAGATTTGTGTATGTTAATCCATCTTTGCATCCCTGGGATAAATCCCAGTTGATCATGGTGAATGATCCTTTTAATGTGCTGTTGAATTTGATTTGCCAGTATTTTGTTGAGAGTATTTGTATCTATGTTTCTTGGCAATATTGACCTGTAATTTTCTTTTCTTCTAGTGTTTTTGTCTGGCTTTGGTATCAGGGTAATGCTGGCTAGGTAAAATTAGTTTGGAAACACTTCCTCCTATTCAATTTTTTGGAAGAGTTTGAGAAGGATTGATATTAGTTCTTCTTTAGATGCTGGTAGAATTTATCAATGAAACCATCAGGTCCTGGGCTTTTCACTGGTGGGAGACTTTTTATTACTAATTCAATCTTCTTTTTTTGCTACTGGTCTGTTTGAATTTTCTGTTTCTTCATAATTCAGTCTTGGTAATTTTTATGTGTCTAGGAATGTATCCATTTCTTCTCATTAATACACCAATTTGTTGGTATATAATTGTTCATAGTAGTCTTTTATGTTCCTTTGTATTCCTGTGGTACCTATTGCAATGTCTCTTCTTTCATTTCTGATATTATTTTTCATTTTTTTACTCTAGCTAAGGTTTCTTAATTTCATTTGTATTTTTTTAAAAACCAATTCTTAGTTTCGTTGATCTTTTCTATTGCTTTTTGTCTTTATTTTATTTATTTCTGCTCTGATATTTATCATATCCTTCCTTCTGCTAACTTTGAGCTAGTTAGTTTTTATTTTTCTGTTTCTTGAGTTGTAATATTAGATTATTTATTTGAGGACTTTCTTATTTATTTTGATGTAGGCATCTATTGCAATAAACTTTCCTCTGAGGACTGCTGCATCTATGAATTTTGTTGTGTTGTGTGTTTGTTTTCATTTGTTTCAACATATTTTCTAATTTCCCTTTTTATTTCACCTTTGACCCACAAGTTGTTCAGGAGCATGTTATTTAATTTACATGTATTTGCAAATTTTTCAAAATTCCTCCTACTATTGATTTCTTGTTTCATACCATCATAGAATAAAAAGACATTTGATGTGATTTTAATCTTCTTCAATTTGTTAAGACTTGTTTTGTAGTTTAACATATGATCTGTCCTGGAGAATGTTCTGAGTGCTCTTGAGAAGAATGTGTATTTGGCTGCTATTTGATGAAATGTTCTGTATAAGTTTGTGAGGTCTGTTTGGTCTAAAGTGTAATTTAAGTCCAATTTTTAAAATTGATTTCCTGTTTGAGTGATCTGTCCTTTGACGAAGTGGGGTACTGAGGTTCCCCAACCATTATTGTTCTCCTAATATTTCCTTGATATATTTAGGTGTTCCAATGTTGAGTGTATCTACATTTATAATTGTTATTTTCTCTTGTTAAATTAGCCCTTTTATCTCTGTATAATGGCCTTCTTTGTCTCTTTTTAGAGTTTTTGACTTAAAGTCTACTTACTTGATATAAACTTAGCTACTCCTGTTCTCTTTTGGTTTCCATTTGCATGAAATATCTTTTCTTATCCCTCACTTTCAGCCTATGTGTGTCTTAAGTTGAAGGGAGTCTTATGTAGATAACATACAGTTGGGTCTTGTTTTTAATAATTTATTCAGCCACTTTATGTCTTTTCTTTTCTTTTCTTTTTTTGAGTTAGAGTGTCGCTCTGTCATCCAGGCTAAAGTGCAGTGGCATGCTCATTCACCATAGACTCGACCTGCTGGGCTCAGGTGATCCTTCCACCTCAGCCTTCCAAATAGTTGGAACCACAGGCACATACCACCATATCTGTCTAATTTTTTTGATTTACTATAGAGATGAGGTCTCACCATGTTGTTTAGGCTGGTCTTGAATCCCTGAGCTCAGGCAATCCTCTGGCCTCCACCTCCCAGTGCTGAGATTACAGGCATGTGCCACCACACCCAGCCACTTTATGCCTTTTCATTGGAGAATTTAATTCATTTACATTCAAGGTAATTATTAATAGGTAAGGACTTACTACTACCATTTTTTTAGTTGTTTTCTGGTTGTTTTGTACATCCTTTTTTTTTCTTCCTTTCTTACTGTCTTTCTTTCTGATTAAGTGATTTTCTCCAGTGGTGGGCATTGATCCTTTACTTTTATCTTTTGTGTACCTGTTACAAGTTTTTTTCTTAGTGGTTAGCATGAGGTTTACAAAAAGCATCTTATAGTTGTAACAGGCTATTTTAATCTATTAACTTACTTTTGGTCACATATTTTTAACTACACTTTCACTCCACCCCCTAAATTTTTGATGTCACAATTTACAACTTTATATATGAATATTGTGCCTCCCTTAACAAATTATTGTAGCTATTATTAATTTTTAGTAGTTTTGTCTTTCAATGTTCATACTAATGATATGTGATTTATATACCACCATTATACTATAAGAGTAATCTAAATTTGACCGTATATTTACTTTTACCAGATAGTTGTATACTTTCCTATGTTTTTGTGTTATTAATTAGCATCTTTTTCTGCTTGAAGAACTCTCTATACCATTGCCTAGAAGACAGGTCTGGTGGTGATAAACTCACTTGGATTTTGGTTGTCTGGGATTACACATTTCTACTAAATTTTAGTTCCAAGATTAAAAATAAAACAATAAGCATTTATTCTCTGCTGTGCAGTTGAAATATTTTCTCATTTTGTATTCACAATTGGCCTGTAAAGACGATTTTATCACTACCATTTTAAGGAAGAAGGTTTTAGGGCTCTTTGGGATAACTCTTCCAAAAAAGATTAGCCAGTGAGAAGTACAGTTCCACTAACAACTTTTCTAAAGAAAAATATTTTTATACAAAACATATATGGTCATAAAATCTCAGTATCATTTAATTTTTGAACCTCTCATTTTTCTATAAAAGACAAAATTTGGATAACTTGCGAAAAATTATTACACTAAATAGGAATATTTTCTGTGTTCTCTATTCAATTTCTTGTCATTTCAGTTACGGACCACACTCAAGTTGCCCATTTCTCTCCATCACTGGAATTTTATTGCAAAGCCCTCATACCCTGAAGCACCACTGTGTCCACTAGTATCAGCAGCAGAGACTGAGCTGAGAATAAAGGAAATCATAAAGAAACTAGACCAGGAGATCCCACCCAGACCTTTCACCCACATGAACACCACCACCAGCGCCGCACACAGCACAGTCTCCATCCTCAACCCTCGAGACACGTACTGCAGGGGGGACCAGCTGAATATCCTGCTGGAAGTGAGAGACCATCTGGGATGCAGGAAGCAATATGGCGGGGATTTTCTGAGGGCCAGGATGTCCTCCCCAGCCCTGGAGGCTGGCGCTTCAGGAAAGGTGACCGACTTCAATAATGGCTCCTACCTTGTCAGTTTCACGCTGTTCTGGGAAGGCCAGGTCTCCCTGTCTCTGCTGCTTATCCACCCCAGTGAGGGGGTGTCGGCCCTCTGGAGGGCAAGGAACAGGGGCTATGACAGGGTAATCTTCACGGGCCAGTTTTCCAGTCACACCTCCCAGGTCAGTACTGATTGTGCCCTGGTTTTGAACTCAAGTGCTGAACTATGTCAGTACCTGGATGCTCAAGACCAAGAAGCCTTCTACTGTGTGAAGCCTCAACACATGCCCTGTGCTGCACTCACCCACATGCATTCCAAGAACAAGGAAGTTTCTTACCTTAGCAAAGAAGAAAAGAGCCTCTTTGAAAGGTAATTAATTAGTTCTGGTGACTACTTAAGCAAATGTGATTTGTCCTACATATAGGTCTAAAAGAAAGTCCTATGACTATATCAACTTTAGGACTCTTTAACAAGAGCCTTTTGGGAAAAGATCTGTGAATTAATTTGGGGGTATTGCCCTCTCTCAAGTAGTCCACAGCTTTTTGGACATTTAATTGTTATCAATGAAATAAAAAAGATATAACAAAAATTTTAAAAGAATGAGAAATACACATGTTCTAGTATAGTCTTCCTGCATCCTGCATCTTAATAAATCACCTTGCACACCTCGTGGGTAACTGTATCCCATGGAGTAATGGGCAAAGAAATGGGAATTTACTAAATGACCTGAAACCATGGGTACAATAACTGACGTTATCACTAAGAAATCATTGAAACACTGAATAATCTGACTTCTTGTGTGTTTCCTGATTTGGGGCCCCACCTGCAGATTAATTTCTGTATTTGTCTTTTTAAGGTCAAATATAGGTGTAGAGATTATGGAAAACTTCAATGCAATTAGTGTCTCCAAATGCAACAGTAAGTACTCCTTTGTTTGACGGGTGGTATGCAGTTCTAGACCCACTTAAAGGCTTTCCTCTTTCTGCTGGATTTGTTCACTGTTACAGTCCTATCAGCACTCTGATCACTTGGTTTGTCTAAGGCAGGCCAAGATACCAGTTACCTATGTGAGTGACTTATGGGACTCACTAGAATATCATAAACCTCTTCTAGTAACTTGTAATTCTCATCACCAGTCTACTCATCAGACAACAGATGACTTGCCCATTTTACACCACTACCTTTCAACAATAAAACTCTTTCCCAATTCTATACCTAGTTCTTTTTTTATTATTTAATTTTTTATTATAAAGATGTGGGGTAAGATTCAGGGTCAGGTACACAAATGTTCATTATGCAGGTACCCTGTACCTAGTTCTTGATCTCCTCACTTCACCTCTCTCCATACCACTACCATCGTTACTTTCCACCTTACTATTATAGCCCATCACCATTTAGAGGTTTCCAACCTCCCATCAAGGAGTTAATTTATTACAACTCCCCCCCGCAGTCTTGGCCACTTTTCAAACCATTGTCAGCATACGAAATAGAACTTTCACACTTATATTGACTAATTTCTCTTCCATTTCTTTAGCTCTAAACAGCCTAGGAAATTCTCTTCTCAAATGATTTAAGGCAAGAGCTTTTCTGACTCTGTAAATTCAGCATTAAATGCTTGCTAATCACTAATAAACTTATCCATAGTGAAGTGCAAATATGTACCTAGATGTATAAATGTTATTTTGTACTCCGCATACAAGGGGGACCCAAAAAACCCCAGAATTGATTTATAAAAAATGTACATTCTCACATGTTTAAACTTCAGTCACCTATTGAGACTGCTCAAAACAGCTTTTGAACTCATCAGTTTTTATATCTTTTAGTGCTTCTGCTGCTTTTGTTTGTGTTTCAAAATGTTTCCCTTTGAAGACTTTTTTCATCAGGGGAAACAAAAAATGTCACTTGGGGTGAAATCGGGTGAATAGGGAGGATGGGGCATGGGGCTCCAGCAGTTTTTGACTAAAAACTGCTGAACACTCAGCGGAGTGCGGACAGATTTTCTTGTATACCCATCATGAAATGGCAAACGCGTTGAAAGAATCTCAAAAAAAAAAAAAAAATCACTGAAGCCAAACGCAGCCTCTCACAATAATGCTAGGTGGTACACAGATGCCTATGAGTTCCTACAACACTCACCTAGCAGGGGATATCATATATCACCTGTATTTAACTTAGAGGATTTATACTTTGATGGTGACATTTAAGATACTGGAGTGCGACAAACTTAGAGGTAAAGAGAGCTAAAATGAAAGGATAACTGAACTTCCATTATTATACAAGAATTGATTACTTGAATTTCATAGGAAGGCTAACAAATACTTGAATTTTACCTAGAAGGCCTTTTTTGGGGAGAGGGGTAATACACATGCTCTTTTTTTTTTTAAACATGTGCTTTTATAATGAACAATGATTAGTATCATTTAGAAAATAGTATTCCATTGAAGGAGATACTTCAATTAGATTTTTTCACCACTATCACCACCCTTACTTCCTATTAGAATGATAATTAGAAAAGACAGAAAGCTCTTAATAAACACTAATGGATAATTTGATGTTTTAGAAGATCGTATTTTGCTGATTCTTTGGCAGAAGAAACTGTTCCAAGAAAAGAGAAATGCAAGCTTGGAATGACATCCACAATTCCCAGTGGACATGTTTGGAAAAACACATGGAATCCTGTCTCCTGTAGTTTGGCTACAGTCAAAATGAGAGAATGCCTAAGAGGAAAGTTCATATATCTACTGGGAGATTCCACGATCCGCCAGTGGATGGAATACTTCAAAACCAGTATCAACAGTATGCCTCAAAGTTATTATTCATATCTCTTTCAGAAACTTCTTTTTCATATCAAAAGGGAGAAAGGAATATGGGAAATGCCTTTTCTTTTTCATATTACTTAATCACAACACACTCAAATTGTTCACAAGACATTGTTATCTTTCCTCTGGAAAAAAGGTCATCTGACTGCAAGGGAGCCTATGTAGAAAAAAGGTTTATTACATCCCTATGTCTGCAAAATACACACTTCAGTATGTATCCAGCATGCTCAGAAAATTATTGATGGAAGCTGGGCTCGGTGGCTCAGCCTGTAATCCCAACGCTTTGGGAGGCCAAGGTGAGTGGATTGCCTGAGCCCACAGGTTTGAGACCCACCTGGCAACTTGGCGAGACCTCATCTCTACAATAAATCAAAAATTATCTGGGTGTGGTAGCGCGTGCCTGTAGTTCCAGCTACTTGGAATGCTGAGGCAGAAGGATCGCCGGAGCCCAGCAGGTCGAGGCTGCGGTGGCTGGGAGTGTGCCACTGCACTCCAGTGTGGGCGACGGAATGAGACTTCAACTCAAAAAATATATATATATATTGATGGAGCCAAAGGTAATGTAAGATATTAAGTTATCCACCTTCTATAGTTAGCAGGATGATTAGGAGTGTGGATTGTAACCCAAATGACTGGGTTAAAACTTGACTTCTCCACACCCTATCTGGGTGACCTTGGACATGTTCTATAACCATTCTGTCTCTTGACAGCCTCTTCTGTCAAGAGGAGACGAAAAGAGTACCTGCCTGGTAAAATGATATAATATATGCAATGCTGTTTGTCACAAAGTAAGTTATCTTTGGTGGAAAGTATCCTCACAATTATCATTACCTGAGAGGGCAGATGCCAGGAGCAAGATAATGACTTTGCATCAGGTAGGCATGATGGTTAAGAGCATGGGCTTTGGGGTCTAACAGGTCTAGACTGTGCCATTTAGAAATGATCACCTCGGGCATGTTATTTTTTTCCTCTGGTTTATCTTATTCATCAGCCAACTAGGAATAATAACAATACTTAGTGTTTGCTTCAAAGATTAAATAAAGTAACAGATGAAAACTATTGAACATATTGCAAGACATACTGGCACATGGAAAGTGCTTCCAAAATGATAGCCATGGCGATTATTGTCATTAGTTATTTCAGAGTCGGAACTAGAATCCAGTTACTAGAATCCTAGTCCAGTTGCTGTTTACTAAACCAAGAGTGTGCCAGCAATAACTCAGAATCTGCTAATAGACCTTAGCAACCTCACCTAGAAAACTAACACTGTCTGCCCCTCTATGTTCCTGGGCCCTGGCTCTCATCACTGATAGCTGTGGTTCCATCAGGGCCTTCCTGACATGAGGTCACTCATGATCTCAAACTTAGAGGAACAACTGATCAAATAAAAACAGAAAAATTGGGTAGAGCCTTGGCTCTGAATTATAAGGAGACTTCTCAAAAGAAGGGAGAGTTTTAAATTGTGACCTCTAGTAAGTGACTAAACTCCTCAAGACCTCAGTTTCTTCAGCTATAATACAAAATTGAGGGTCTGGTGATAACCTTTAACATCACATTTTATAATGATGGTTCTCTTCGGTCATATTACGTACTGAGTTATGGAGTTACCCACTCTCCTCAACTCATCTTTTAAGTGTGGTAGGAAAGCATCTGTTGTACACTTTTTTAAAAGAGTTAAATCCTATAGTCAGAGTATGCTTCAGAAGAGAAAACTGAAGTTGGAAGCAGAGTGAAGAAAACAGTTCTGCCATTTTCTCCAACCAACTCTCCTGCATCTCTATTTTCCAGCCTCATTGGGTTAAGGTTCCAAAGGTAGCTCTTTACTTCTAAGACAGTCCATGTCACAGAGCACTGAAAATCCCTTTCTTTTTTTTTTTTTTTTGAGTCGGAGTCTCACTCTGTCACCCAGACTGGAGTGCAGTGGCCGCTCCCGGCCACCACAGCCTCGACCTGCTGGGCTCCGGCGATCCTTCTGCCTCAGCCTTCCGAGTAGCCGGAATTACAGGCATGTGCTACCACGTCCGGCTGATTTTTTGATTTATTGTAGATATGAAGTCTTGCTGCCCAGGCGGGTCTCGAACCCACGGGCTCAGGCAATCCACTCACCTCAGCCTCCCAAAGCGCGGGATTACAGGCTGAGCCACCGAGCCCGGCTCTTGAAAATCCCTTTCTATATGTTTTCCTCAGAAGTTCTATTACAAAGCAGTTGGCCCTGCTACTCTGATAAGAGTCCGATGAATATCATGAAAAAAATGAAAGGAATTCATTTTATTCTTTTCATATTGTGCTTTTTTTCCAATGTGCCAAGAACAGTTAGACTGCTGATTCTGTTTTTTACTAACTGTATCATCTTAGGCAGGTCTTTTTCTCTCTTGGTTTTCTTTTCTATAACATGGTAATTAAATAAATATTTATATATGTCATATGATTATATGTATATCATACATAATTATATATGAGAGAATATTTATTTTAATTTATTTTTATATATATTTTTGAGTTGGAGTCTCGCTCTGTTTGCCCAGGCTGGAGTGCAGTGGCATGATCATGGCTCACCGCAGCCTTACTTTACTGGGTTCAGGCTATCCTTCCACCTCAGCCTCCCAAGAAGCTAGGACTACAGGTATATGCCACCATGCTCAGTTAATTTTTTTATTATTATTTTTGTTTATTTATTTCGAGTTGGAGTCTCACTCTGTCACCCAGGCTGGAGTGCAGTGGCACGCTCACAGCCACTGCAGCCTCAACTTGCTGGGCACAGGTTATCCTTCCACCTCAGCCTTCCAAGTAGCTGGAACCAAAGGCATGCACCACCACATCTGGCTAATTTTTTTATTTATCATAGAGACAAGGTGTCACCATGTTGCTCGGGCTGGTCTCGTATCCCTGAGCTCAGGCAATCCTCTTGTCTCTGCCTACCAAAGTGGCGTGGTCAATTTTTAAAATTTTTTTGTAGAGACAAATGTCTTACTATGTTGCCTAGGCTAGTCTCAAACTCCAGGGCTCAAACAATCCTTTTCTCTTGACTTCCCAAAATGCTAGGATTACAGGCATAAGCCACTGCGCCCAGCCTTATATGAGAATATTTTAGGTGATTGGATATATCAGTTCAAATAAATACTTTTAAGAGGACTTCACAATGAGTAGTAATACTTACTACTTGCTCAGTACTCAGTACTATTCCATGTATATTCCATGTACTATTCCATGTATAGGTGAAAAGGTGAAAGAAAGACACAGAAGTGTAGAATACAATCTGTCTCAAGGAATTTACAGATTATTGGGGGGAAAAGCTTTTTTTAACGTTCTCAGTACTATTCTCAGTACAGATTATTGGGGGGAAATGCTTTTTTTAACGTAAAGACCATTACGTAGTATCTTTATCTTCAAATGAGCTTAGTCTACAGTTAACAAATGTACCAAAATAATACCTACAAAACTAACCACTTCATCCTCCAATGAAGTTACCCAGCCCATTTGATTCTACATGATTCTACAAGGGGGCATACATAATGTCTTACATTTATATAATACTTGAATTGCTCAAATCATTTTCTTTTTTTTTTTTGAGTCAGAGTCTCACTGTCACCCAGACTGGAGTGCGGTGGCATGCTCACAGCCACTGCAGCCTCAACCTGCTGGGCTCAGGCTATCCTTCCACCTCAGCCTGCCAAGTAGCTGGAACTACAGGTGTGTACCACCACACCCAGTTAGGTTTTTTTTAATTTATTGTAGAGACGAGGTCTCACCAAGTTGCCCAGGCTGGTCTCCCCTGGACTCAGGCAATCCTCTCACCTTAGCATCCCAAAGTACTGGGATTACAGGCGTGAGCCACTGCACCCGGCTGCTCAAATCAAAATGATTCCTTCCTTTAGACCAGACATGATTGATTTTTTTAATTATAAAGATTAACCCTTTTCTCCCACCCTCATGACTAGTCAATGTTTCTAACTTTATTCTTTGTTCATTTTGGAATTGCCTGTTTGTCATCAGCACTGAAGTCAGTGGATCTACATGAATCTGGAAAATTGCAACACCAGCTTGCTGTGGATTTGGACAGTAATATCAACATCCAGTGGCAAAAACATGGTTACCCCTTGATTGGATCATTGACCTATTCGGTCAAAGAGATTGAGAACATCGCCCGGGTTATTGACAGAACTGGAGGAGAAAAAAATACCGTCCTTGTTATTTCTCTGGGCCAGCATTTCAGACCATTTCCCATTGATGTTTTTATTCGAAGGGTCCTCAACGTCCACAAAGCTGTTCAGCGTCTTCTTCTGAGAAGCCCAGACACCGTGGTTATCATCAAAGCAGAAAACATCAGGGAGATGAACAATGATGTGGAGAGATTTAGTGACTTTCATGGTTACATTCAGTATCTTGCCATAAAGGACATTTTCCAGGATCTCAGTGTGGGCATCATTGATGCCTGGGATATGACAATTGCATATGGCACAAATAACGTACACCCACCTCAATATGTAGTCGGAAATCAGATTAATGTATTTTTGAATTATATTTGCTAGATAACACATATGCCTGAAATTCATTTACTTAACTAAAAAAATCTCAATTGAGTGTCTGCTAGCAGGCCAGATGCTGTGCTTAGCTCCGAACTCTTAATTAGCATAAGCAAAGAATCTATCCTATGGCTCATCCCATAAGCCACCAGTTCAGCAAAATTAGGTATTTCTAATCTGGGCTTCCACTTGAAAATGAAACTAAAAATATTTATGAAAAGAATCTACCCTTTTTGATGAGAGCCATGCCACTCTTCACCAATGGAAGACACCTATGGGCAAAAGTTCTTCTTTTTGACATGAAAATTCAGAGCAATAAAGTAATTGTAAAGTAAATATTTGGAGAAAGCCGACCCATTTCCTTATTTCTACAACTAAAACAAGCTCAAGATAATTTCCAAGTGACAAGAGAAGTCTTCTGAGGCAGTTCTCCTACATAGAGTTCTAAGCAAGGCACCCCAGGTCCTGAAAACTTGAGACTTTTCTCTCTCAATCGGAACTCCCACTACTAGGTTCTAATATGATTCCACAGTGTGTATCATCCATGTTTATTGGATAACACAGGTAAAACCACAGTACTCTAGGATTCAGGGAATTGGGCTTTAGTCCCGTTGCTGCCAGTCATTTTCAGACTTCGGGTTAAGTCATTTCAGCTCTCTGGGCCTCACTTGCCCAAATGAAGGGGTTAGTCTAAGATCTATGATCTTCAAACCTTACTCTGTGTAGGTCTGGGTGTCACAGAGGGACTTTGGGCTCTACCTTGAGGAATAGGAATCAGGAGACGTGCCTGAGGGGCAGAGTAACAATTTCACAACCACGGCTTTAGCCAGAATATCAGCCACTCTTATACATATGTGCATGGACTTGTAAATGAACTTTCTTTTTTCTTTCTCCTTTTTTAATTTTAGAGTTGTGGGTACAAGTGAGGATTGGTAGGCTGCATGCAGGTGAAGTTTGAACTTCTAACTGATCCTCTCTTCCCCTGATAGTGGACCAGGTACCCACTGCGTTGGCACGTGCCGCCCCTCCTCATCCCTCCCTTCTACCCCTAGCAGTGCCCAGCATCTGCAGATCCCACCCTTGTGCTAGTGTGACTAGTGTTCAGGACTCGCTTATGAGTGAGAACATGTGGTATTTGGCTCTTTGTTTCTGTGATAGTTCCAGTTGGTCTCCAACTGCATCCAAGTGCTGAAATTGTAATCCTAGCACTTTGGAAGGCCAAGGCAGGAGGATGGCTTGAGCCCAGGAGTTCAAGACCAGCCTAGGCAACACAGCGAGACCTCATCTCTACCAAAAAAAAATTTCTTTTTCTTTTTTTTTTTTATTTTAGAGATGAGGCCTCACCAAGTTGCCCAGGGTGGTCTCGAACCTGTGGGCTCAGGCAATCCTCTCACCTCAGCCTCCCAAAGTGCTGGCATTATAGGCGTGAATCACTGCACCCAGCCAAAATCTGATTTTTAAATGTTGGACACTAATTAAAACTTTAAGGAAATACTGTCAAAAATGAAAAAAAAAAAAAAGCAGGAAAAGAAAATACCATGTTGACTAAAGAAAACACGTCTGCACACACAGGATTGATTTGTGATCTTTACTCTGGATCACGCCCTGTGTTTTACGATCCAGGAAACACGAGTTTCACCTTGTTGGCATAAAATTTAACATGGACCGCAAGTTCTTTGTTGAGCTGGAATGCCCCTAAATCTACCACTGCTCAACTTGGTGAACTCTCCACGAAGAAACTAGATTTTCTTTTGAAAATGTTTATGACTCAATATTTAGTCCAGCTATAGCAATAAGCCTTGAACCTGCTACATTTCTTATATTTATTTATTTATATAGTAGAGACAGGATCTTACTATGTTGCTCAGGTTGACCTCAAACAACTGGGCTCACATGATCCTCCCAACTCGGTCTCCAAAGTGCTGGGGATTACAGGTGTGAGTCACCTACATAAAGTAATATCTTTTTTTCTTATTTTAATTTTATTTGTTTATTTAGTTTAGAGATGAGGTCTCGCCAAGTTGCTCAGCCTGGTCTCTAACCCTGGGATCAGGCGATCCTCTCGCCTCAGCTTCTCAAAGTGCAGAGATTACAGGTGTGAGCCACCATGCCCGGCTAAGTAATATCTTAAACTTTTATAATTTTTTCAACCTGTTCAAATCCATGCCCCTTTTTGATAAAGATATACAATTTTATGCCTTCCTTAAATATTTTTTGAAATTTCAAAAGCTTTTTAAGTCTCTCACATGTACAATTAACAAACATAGTTTTTGAACTACACATTACCTTTAGAAATTCTGTTATATTTTCAAAAGGAGGCTATCCTCTCTCTTCCCCATCCCCTCCATTGAGAAACTCTGGTTTAATCTAATTCCCTCATTTTGCAGTTGAAGAAACTAAGGTCCAGAAAGTGAAGTAAATTGTCCTAAACAAGGCAGGGTCTAGGGTGAAGCTCGTGAAGGGTATGCCAAGAAACTGAGTGATCAAGGTAAATAATATTTTAATGCAGTATTTTTAGAAATAAAAAATAATGCCAAAAAGATCCATGATGAATCAGGCATGGTGGCTCACACCTATAATCCCAGCACTTTGGGAGGCCAAGGTGGGAGCATTATTTGAGCCCAGGAATTCAAGGTTAAAGTGAGCTGTGATCACTGCACTCCAGCCTAGATGACAGAGCAAGACAATATCTAAAATAAAATAAAAATTCACGATAAACAAGATATCAAAATTTTAAATAAAGAGATACACAATGCCATGCTTAGTCACATTAGAGACTGAGTCTCAAGAAAAAATTGATATTGCTCCTGCCTTTAGTTATGCATTGAATTTGACACCAGTTCTCAAACTTTAGGGAGCATCAGGATCTCTGTGAATTTGCCAAAATTCAGATTCTCAATAAAAAAAAAAAATTTAAATAGCATACAGGCATAGTGGGGCAAGCCTGTAGTTCCAGTTACTTGGGAGGCTGAGTCAAGAGGACTGCCTAAGCCTGGAAGTTCAAGGCTTCAGCGAGCCATGATTGTGCCACTACACTCCAGCCTAGATGACAGAGTAAGACTGACTCAAAAAAAATTAGGAACAGAAATCATATTTTTAAATCATTTTCCATTGATGGCTGAAGCTTTAAAAGAGAAAGAAGAATATCGACATATGTTATTAATCGTACTGTTTGTGTTGCCAACAAACATTTGCTCTTCTGGAAGCTGGACACTGATACTGATACAAGTGGTTTCTGGAAAGGGCTTGGCATGCTTGGAAAAATAAAGATGAATAAGATCTGTTTCCTATCAGAGAAGTATTTATTATCCAACTAGAGGCACCATCTTTTATAGAAAATATGACAGTAATTTACAAGTAAATAAGGGGGCTTCCAGCATAGCCTGAATGTCTATATCCCACACTAAATTTGGCTCTTAAAAATGGCCCTTTAATGGGTTCCCCATTTCCAGAACTAGGTAAAGCGCATATGAACCACATAGTTCTGCATTTAATGTATTGTCTAAATGTTCCATTTTCTTTTTTTTTCTTGCTAAGATGTATATTTAATATCACTTAATTTGTTTTAAATTGTGAGGTTGTTTCTCCTTATAACAGTGACTGTTACAGGTAGTTCTTCAAAAGACTGGATGGATGGATAGCACCATAGCACAGTACAAGTTTTCAAACAGACACACCGTGAACTTGCAAGCATCCTCCTCCTGAATTTTCCTTGGCTAGTTTTGACTCCGATCAAGTTTCTCGTGCTGAGATGAAGTTATACATGGAAAGCTGCCAACTTCCATTTCACAACTGTGCTATTTGAAATCTGATAAACATTTCCTTTTTTGGCAGCATATATGAGTAACAAAAACATTGGATTCCAGCTTCTAATCATTCTTTCTGAATTAAAAAAAATGACATCATAGGGATACAGAAGACTTTACTTCTCATATATAGTATCTGCCATAAATTAAAGTACATTAGAGTGTTATATTTTGTTCCTTTTTCATGGAAAGAATATCCCTCATGGCTTCCTCCACTCAATGAGATGTCAGTCATCTTTCAAGTCCTAGATCTGTGTAGGCATACTCAATCACTCCCTCTTCTGTGCACTCATACACTGTTTTCATATGGCTACCCTATGTTGTGCTAGAAATAGTTTTATATATGTCTGCATTTATACATCTATAACACTACAACTCAATCACACATTTCACAAGGGCAGGGAATTACCTTATTCAGATAGAAAGAATACCCAACTTTACTGGTGAGAATCCATGCATGGAATCCCAGTTACTTTCAAGTTTGCAAGTGCCAGCATGTAACACATGATTGGAACTAAATAAGAAAATTAATAAAAGAACAAATAAGTGTCTTAGGTGACTCAAATGGGGAGAAAGTAAAATTTCAGAAAAGTTTCTTAAGAGACAAAGATGAGTTAGTGGCAGAAAATATGACTCACCCCCTTATTTGTCCTAATGTTTATTGCCTCCTACACTGGACAGCTGTTGTTTTATCCTGATCAATATTCCTAGTGAGTGTCCCCTTTCCCCCACTTTATATCATACTAGTGGAAACGTCAACCATTTACTCCTACTGGTCTATCAAATCACTCTATCCCATGCATAAGTGGTTGTTCCTAGCAGAGTTCACTGGAGTTGTTTGGGGTTTTTTGAGTGTGTGATTTCATATAAATTCTGAAAAGAAATGGGTTGCTCTCATTCTGAGATCTTGAGCACTGATGACTATTTGTGACTTCAGCTCCTTGGGACTATCTTTGCTGCCTTATGAAAAGGATCATCCTGAGAATGAATCTAAGAAAAAAGAGAAGTAGAGTCTAGAGACTTAGAGAGAAGCTGAATTACATTATTTGAACCACTAGATCCAGCCTTATCTGAAGCTAGTTCAAGTCCCAAGATTTTCTAGCCATATGAGTCCTCGAATATCTTTTTTTTTTTCTTTTGCTGGAATGATTGGAAACAACAACTGGAAAGAATACTAGACAATATATTTTTGTAAAATCAACTTGCCTCAGAATCTAATAAATAAGAGATATTACAGATGCACTTGGGAAAGTTATTACAAAGTATAGGAAATTAGCATAATTAAATGTCCCGGGATTTATGTTTGGTATCACAGAGAAGTTTCTGGAAAATATTTAAAATAATAGTATTTCTTTTGCTATGATTCTTATTGAAATCAGCAAGGGTGGACACAAACAGAGTTTGTGTGGAGACTGAGAAATTGCATATTACAGAATGCTCCTGAAAAGAAGTATGAGAGTAACAGATTAACAGAATTCTTAAGTTGCTAGGTAGATAGATAGATGATAGATACATAGATACATAAATAGATACAGATATAGATGCATATACAGACTCATAGATTATATTCAATTCTCACAAAACCTTAAGATATTTGTACTGTTAATATCCCACTTCACAGAGGAGTTGGTTCTGCCTTGGAAAGTAAAGAATTTGTCCAAGATTCTAAAGCCAATCCATTGAAAACCTTTTGTTTATCAAGTATTATGTAACAGGCTCTGGTGATAAAAGATGAACAAGAGAGTCACAGTATAAAGTAGGAAGCTGACAATAAATGGAAAAGACTACAGAATTTTCAAAATAGTTGACTTGTCCACAGCAATGTCTAAAGGAGATGTATAAATGTTCTTCACCATGCTAGAGGAGAAGAGATTCCTTCAATAGAACAGAGAATATGAGAAAACTCTAAGACTAAAATCAGAAGGAGCTAGATTCAAGTATGAAACTACAGTCTGAAATTAATTTAAGACTGGACTTTCACAAAAGTTTTATACACAAGAACAGGAGAAATCCCTGAGATGCTTGACAGAGAAAGCCAGGAGGTATGCCCCTCCACACATCTTGTGAAAGCATCGAGGATACGTGGTAGGGCTGGAAGGACAGAGCAGTACCCTAAAAGGATGAGGAAGAGCATGGACTCTCAGAAGACTAACTGCTGGCACACAGCACCAGGAAATATTTCTAACAACTCTCCCAGAAGAAGATAACAGTAAACAACCCAACATTTACAGGGAGGCTAGCAGAGAATTTCAAATGCAAAGATGAACCATAACAGAATATTACCAATCATTTGAAAATGACTAATTCTTGAAAGAGAGGCATCAAGCACAATAATCAGAAGAAATGTACATGCCAAGGAAACAGCACTAAAAGGACAGCTGCTGAAGTAATTTATAAGAATGATTATTAGATTGACATGAGAGGATATTGAAGCCATACTTAGAGTGAACGAGATCTTTGTTAAATTAAAAATGTGACTGTGAAATAAAGGAAGACTTGAGGTACACACTAAAAATCAAAATGAAAACAATAGGCTGGAGAGATGAAATACTATCTCAAGAATTCCTCCAGAATATAGAGTAAAATGAAAGTAAAGCTAAAATTATGAAATAAAAGTTAACAGGTATTAGATAGCAAATTTAAAGGGTCATGGGCCATTAAAAGTATCATGTAAAGATGAAGATCTAAAAATCTGCATAAAACTTCATAATACCAAGGACATGCTAGAAAGATCCAGAATTATACTTTGACATCTGATATTTCATCAACAATATTATGTGCATGAAGACAATAAAACAGTACTAAGAGGAAAAATATTTTTCATCCATTTTTATAGCAATTAAAATGATCAGCTATTTAGGAAGAAATAAAAATACTCAGTCTTATATTGGCTTTCTCTGAGAGAATTACCAACGAATTTATACTAAGAAGATAAGAAATAAATCCAGTAGAGGGAAGTAGGCATTAAAAGCAATATTGGGGCCGGGCTCGGTGGCTCAGCCTGTAATCCCAGCACTTTGGGAGGCCAAGGCGAGTGAATTGCCTGAGCCCACGGGTTCGAGACCAGCCCGGGCAACTTGGCGAGAACTCATCTCTACAATAAATCAAAAATTAGCCGGCGTGGTAGTGCACGCCTGTAGTTCCAGCTACTTGGAAGGCTGAGGCAGAAGGATCACCGGAACCCAGCAGGTTGATGCTTGGGTGGGCCGTGAGTGTGCCACTGCACTCCAACCTGGGTGCTGGAGTAAGACTCCAACTCAAAAAAAAAAAAAAAAAGCAATATTTGTTTAAAAAAAACTAGGATAACATGCAATATTGCACAATTTTGAATGAAGCGATATGTAAAACTTGCTCTTAAGCATAAATAGTCATAGTAGTTGATGATAATTACTCAGTGCTTAAACTGTCAGACACTGTTTTCAAATGTTGTATATCTATTAATTCATTTAATCCAGAAACTGATGGTACTGAAGCACAGAGAAGTTGAATAACTTGCCATTTGTACCAGAGCTAGCAGGTGGTTGAGTCAGAATGTGAACTTATCTTATAAATAGCATTGATTACAAAAAGTGCAAGTATCAAAGGCTGGGCGTGGTAGCTCAAACTTGTAATCCCAGCACTTTGGGAGGCTGAGGCAAGAGGATTGCCTGAGCCCAGGGGTTCAAGAACAGCTTGGACAACTTGGTGAGACCTCGTCTCTACAATAAATAAATAAATAAAAATTAGCCAGGCATGGTGGTACATGCCTGTAGTCCCAACTACTTGGAAAGCTGAGGTGGAAGGATCGCCTGAGGTAGCAGGTCGAGGCTGGGGAACAGAGTGAGACTCCATCTTTAAAAAAAAGTATGAAATAATATTCCAGATGATATTAACATGGGAAGTGATAAGTTAGAGAGCGTGAAGGGTGATAACTGTACAGGTAGCATTTTCTTGTTCAAAAGAAAATTTTAGATGCTGGTGAATTCTACATGCATTTTTTAAAGTATAAGTTTAAACTTATTGGTTTTTTTAAAAATTAAGAGTAGCCCCTAAAGAAATATCTAATTTTAAAACAGAAGAGAAAAAATGTAACAAATAAAACACAACTGATTTTTTTTAAAGGAAATAGAAATAGTAAAGAGGTGGGTGCAGTGGCTCATGCCTGTAATCCCAGTACTTTGGGAGGCAGAGGTGAGAGAATTGTCTAGGTCCAGGGGTTTGAGACCAGCCTGGGCAACTTGGTGAGACCTTATCTCCACAATAAATCAAAAAATGATCTGAGTGTGGTGGCACATGCCTCTGGTTCCAGCTACTTGGAAGGCTGAGGCAAAAGGATCACCTGAGTACAGCAGGTCGAGGTTGCAGTGGCTGTGAGTGTGCCACTGCACTCCAGCCTGGGCGACAGAGTAAGACTCCTATGAAAAAAAAAGAAAGAAAGAAACAAAAGAAATAAGAAGGAAAATAATAAGGCATGGTAATTGAATTTTCAAAATATGATGGTAGAAATGTCTGTACATATCAGTAATTATATTATATATAAAGAAGTTAAATTCTCTAATTAAAAGAGATTGGGTTAAAATAAAAATCTAAATATGTACTTACCATGCCACCCAGTAATTACACTCCTAGGTTTTAATCCCAGAGAAAGAGAACCATATGTTTATGCAAAATCAACACACAATTGCTTGCAGCAGCCTTATTTGCAATACCCCAAACCCAGAAACAACCAAAATGTCCCTCAGCCCTCAGCCGGTGACTAGTTATGCAAATGACTATATATAAATACAATGGAATACTGCTAAACAGTAAAGGGGAATGAACTATTGATACATACAACAACCTGGGTGGATATCGAGGACATTATGTTGAAAAAAGCCAATCTCAAAACATCACCTACTGTATGACTTCATTTACATAACAATCTTAAAAAGACAAAATTATAGAGACTGAAAACAGATTAGTGATTGCCAGAAATTAGGAATGGTGGTAAGGGAGGACAGATGTGATTATAACGGCATAGCTGCATAGCATGAGGGCTATTTTTTGCAGTTATGGAGCAGTTCTCTATCTTGATTGTGGTGGTAGTTATATAAACCTACACATGTAATTAAATGCCATAGAACTAGGCATATATATCATTCTGTTTTCCCCATTGGTTATGACTTCCATAATTATAGTACAATGTCAAAACCAGGACTTTTTCATTGAACGGAGAGCACATGGGACCTCTTCATACTATATGCAACTTCTCATGAATCTGTAATTATTTTGAAATAAGAAGTAGAAAGAGTTATTTTATACTCTTTTCAAGAGACAAACAGCAAAGTGACATAATCAGGTTGACATAAAGAAGTAAAAAGGAAATATCAAGCACATTCTAACAAAGCAGACAAAAAAAGAATTCAATGCAAAAAGTATTTAAAAGAAAATGCTATGTTTCATTGGTATTTAAAGAACTAATTCCTGAAAAATTTTCTAATATTATGAAACCACAAGCCAGCTTATTCAAGAAGTTTACTGACTCCAAGCAGAAGAAGCAGAAGGAAAACTACACCAAGGAAGTCATACTTGTTTGTTTAAAACTAACATTTGAGGAAAAAAAACTTAAAAGTAGCCAAAGAAAAAATATACATCATATGCAAAGTAGTGTTTCTTAACCTATTTTTTATTATCACCCTGCTAAGGGGATTCTTTAGACATAGTTTAACCAACACCCAATCAAGAAATGTTAAGACCATATACACTCTGTATCTTTATGAACTGTATGTGTATTTGTGCTTCACACAGGAAAAAAAAAAACATAAGATGCTTTCACCTCTAGAGCAGCAGTCTCCCACATTTTTGGCATCAGGGACTGGTTTCATGGAAGACAATTTTTTCACAGATGGGGGTCGGGCAGGGGAGGATGTGCAAATCTCCCAGCTAATGTTAATCAGTATTTGCAGCCCTTTCCCAGGGCTAGCATCACTGCCTCAGCTCCACCTAAGATCATCAGCAGTTAGATTCTCATACAGAGCCCACAACCTAGATCCCTCCAATGAGCAGTTCACAATAGGATTCATGTTCCTATGAGAACCTAGTGCCACCACTGATCTGACAGAAGCCAACACTCAGGCCATAATGCAAGTAATGGAGAACCACTACAAATACAGACAAAGGCTTCACTTGCTAGCCCACCCCTCACCTCCTACTGTGCAACCCAGTTCCTAATAGGCCACAGATCCCCTCTGGGGGTTCTAACAGCTACTTCTACCCAGATCATATTTCTAGAACAAAGACCAGGACATCTCCATTCTGGATCTGTCCCCTCAAAGGTGAGTCACCAGAAGGACGTATTGTTCTCAAAGAATGTCTAAATGCTGAAATACTGCGTCTGAGAGACAGGTGAAGCTCTGGGTTGAATGGATGTCCTAGAAACAAGTTTGTTTATGCAGTAAAGATTACAATATTGGCATCACTAGACTATGAGATTCTTAAGAGCAAAGAAAATATTTTGTATTCATTTTTGTACCACTAGCACTAAACATAATAGGTACTAGATAAATGTCGGATGAATAAGCAAATGATAAATAAATTGATACAGTTGTGCAGTGTAATGATTTTAATTCTTCATTATCATAAACACTATTGGATTCATCAATACAGTAACTGCTGCTGTACTCCTTCTATGCCAAATGCCTTTAACATGACAGGAATATAGGAATATTAGAATGCCCAAATAAGACCTGCCCTGGCTTCTCAAGCTTCTCACTGAAGACCTTTCTACTATAACCTCAGCCTTGGAGCATATTTCTACCACCTTCTTCTCTTAAGTAACCATTCATCTATAGTTCTCAAAATGTGATCTACCGACCAGTGCCAGTCCATGGATTACCTGTTACTGGTCCTCATTAAGGGAAGCACAGAAATTGAGAGTAAGCATTTGAAACTTTCAAGACAAGTTCACATTGCCATGGCATTTGTGCAGATTTTTGTTGTATTTTCAAAAGTAGTGGCAGGTGACAGCTTGAAAATTAAAACCATAAATAAATAACTTGTCTTTCACCACAGATAGCTTGAGAAGCATTGCACTAGGGCTGTTTGCTGAGTTTGTGTCACCTGTGGTCTTCAAAACTAAATCTTAGACATTGGCATAAAGATTGGGCCTTCAGGCTTAGAAAGAGAGATGGATTTGGAATTATGCTTCAGAACTGAAGTAACAGTGAAATGAAAAAATGAAAGGTGACAGGAGGAAGGCCATGAGGCATGGGAGAAGAGCCTTAACCAGAAAATGAACCCTATTTCCCTAACCCATTTACAAGAGACGCATTTAACTGAGAGAAATATTCCATTCACTCACCAGCTCTCTGCATAGTATTCACTGACAATATGTTCTCTTATCTGAAGTTGTCTTGAGATCCCAGGTTTTCAGAGGAAAGTCCATCCATAGAGTTACTGGGGTACTGTTAGACTATGAATTCAAGGAACCTCCCTACCTGTCTAAAAACTAAGAGATTTTTCACCGCCAAGGGTAACAAGGGTAATATGGGGAGAGAAACAAAAGTCTCAGAGAATATCTGAAAAACACCCAGTTAGCAAAGGCTATGGAATTATACCACCGTTTAATTGCACTATTCTTTATTGCCTCTTCAAATCTACACCCCAAGATAAGAATAAACCAAGTGACAGTGAATACAGACTGATGAACATAAATGTGTTCACAGACGAGAAAAAATCAAGTTTCATACAGCCTCAAGATCCAGTTAAGAATTCACAGGTACTGTTCCAACTACCCAGGTGGGAAGATCATTAAAACAGGTGAGTAAGCAAAACTATGCAACTGTCTTTCTCTATCTCTAATCTTGCCTGTGGTCAGCGAGGGAGGGGAAGACACAAAGCAAAAGAAATTAGAAACACTGTGTCCCTGCCACGGTTTCTCAAGTAAGAGAAAGAGAAGAATAGGGAGAAAGTTCAGAAGAAAGTATGGGAAGCAAACAAAAATTGATAGTGAGAGCCTCTCTGATTGACAAGGATAGGCTAGTTTTGACTGTGACACAGCATGAAGATAAAATATTTTTCTAATAACCAACCAGCAAAAGTACCCGAGCTCCATGGGGAGCAAGCATGGATATAGTCACTCAACCAACCTAAGCTGAAAGGTGGGAGAAAGATGTCAAAATACCTGTTTACAGCTGATAATATTTCTTTGCCTTGTTTCATGTATGACATTGTCTAGGTGGAAAATGTATCAGTATGCCACAGGAACTCAGAATGTGGACGACATCAATGTGGTCTAGAGTGATTCTGGAAAGTTTTCTATAGGGATGGGTCCTAAGTTGGGGACTGACTACAGGTTTGGACTGGTTCAGGATAAGCCATCCCAGGTGGACAGCAGGATATGTCATAAATAAATCCAGAAAAACAGGAAGATTTTTTGTATTTGAGTCTTTGAGTATGTGTGTATCATAGTATTGTGCCTTGTATGTATATTTTTAATTTACATAAAGAGTGCTATGATAGAGATTTATAATGCTTGTTACTTTCTTCACTTGGTGCTATTTTTAAGAGCCCTCCATGTTGCATGTAAATCTAGAGAGTTGCTTCTAACTACTGGATGGTGCCCCGCAGGCCACATTCACTATGTTTTTTGTAGCCATTTCATTATAATGTGTATTAAAGTATATTTAATTTCCTACCACTACACATACACATATATAATCTACTGAAATACAATTTTATACGTGATTCTTGATGGACCTGACTGAGGCGTCCCCTGTGGTTTATCCAGATTAGATTGCTTGGATTTAGGGCACAGGTAGACAATTTAAAACAAAACCAACAAAAATATTGCCATTCTGCTTTGAAAAATGATTATGATCATTTGTAATCTTACCAATAGTGCAACAGAATTGGGTATAAAGAGGTAATCTACATTATGACTCTGCTGGATTTAAGCCAGCAATGGTAGGATTGTTCAGCTTTAGAACATATATTAATGTAATTTATTACATTTAAAGATAAAAATTAAAATATATATAAAAACCTCAATGAATAAGAAAAAGACTTTGACAATAATTGAACTTTCATTAATGATTAAAAAATACTGTTTTTTTTTTTTTTAGAACTTCCTCAATCTAATAGAAGGTGCTATAAAAACCAAATGTTATACATCAAACACCATACATTTATTTTTTCTTTTTTATTCTTTATGCTTTATTTAGTTTTTCTTACATTATTATAAAGGCTAGGAGATACTGTACAACAAATTTAAAAGGAAATTAATCAGTCTTCCCTGACAAAGTAGAGGGGTTCAAAAATGTTTTGTGGGGCTTTTTTAAGATGGTCATTATAAGACTGATGAAACATTATTTTATTACTAGTTTGCTAAGACAAACATCATACATTTAATCAAACATGATGAAATGTTGAAACCAACAATAGAAACAAGACAAAAGTGCCTCAGATGGCCACTTCTCATCATCTTTGTTCTGGATATATGAGGATATAAAAGCTCCTAGAATTTAGGAGTTACATGAACCTACATGGAAAAAAATGTTACATCTTTATTTTCATTAGCCTGTAAGTGACGTTTAGCAATCTCTTCAATTATGAATAGTGATAACAAATCACGATAATATTAGCAATACCTGTGGCTTAGTCAACAGATATTTTTGTATCACAATACAGTTATTAAACATTTAAATATCACTTTATCATTGCTTTGAAATTATTGTATAAGACCTAACTGCTAACATTTGCCACTGTATTAATAAATAATTATAGCCGGGCTCGGTGGCTCAGCCTGTAATCCCACACCTTGGGAGGATGAGGTGAATGAATTGCCTGAGCCCGCGGGTTCGAGACCCGCCTGGGCAACTTGGCGAGACCTCATCTCTACAATAAATCAAAAAATTAGCCGGGCGTGGTGGTGCACGCCTGTAGTTCCAGCTACTTGGAAGGCGGAGGTGGAAGGATCACCGGAGCCTAGCAGGTCGAGGCTGCGGTGGCCGGGAGCGGCCACTGCACTCCAGTCTGGGCGACAGAGTGAGACTCCAACTCAAAATAAAAAAATAAATAAATAAATATAATTACTATATGACTGTATAACAAGCCAGGTTATTTAAAATGCTGATAACTGTATCTCAGTATAATCGGGTTTTGTTATAATTCTTTTTATTTTTTTGAGTCAGGGCCTCACTCTGTCACTCAGGCTAGAGTGCAGTGGCACAATCACCACAGCCTCAATCTCCTGGACTCAGGCAATCCTTCCACCTCAGCCTCCCAAGTAACTGGGGCTATAGGCATGCGCCACCATGCCTGGCTAATTTTTTTTATTTTTGTAGAGATGAGATCTCGCTATGTTGCCCAGGCTGGTCTCAAACTCCTGGGATCAAGCAATCCTCCTGCCTCAGCCTCCCAAAGCCCTGGAATTATAAGCGTGAGCCACTGCACCCAGCAGTTTTTTGTTATAACTCTGTATATTTTATTTCATGCATTTGGACATGAGTTCATCGGACTGCCAAAGAGTCCCATGCCACAAAGAAGTTTTTAAGAATCTCCTTTTTTAGGACTTTGTCACCATCTCTGTGGTCTAAGCTAGGTTGCTGCCGAATCTAGTTTGCACAAGAAGAGGAAAGAGAGTCTGAAGGAGGTACGGCAAGCATTGCCTCTGCTTACATTCCATTTCAGAGAACTCAGAGAACTCAATCTCATGGCCATACCAAAACACAGCAGAGCCCAGGAAGTGTTATGACCTGGGCTGTTATGTGCCCAGCTACAAGTTTGTTACTAGTGTTGAAAGTGACAACCACACAGTCTCTGCACATTGACTCAGTCATGTCTGAAGATGACTGGATGTGAGCATAAGGAAACAAATGAGACAAAGACAGTGTCTAGGTTTCTGATGGGGGATACAATGGACAAATATAGGGACAGAAAGAGGCAGAAGACATTTTGAGGAAGAAGGCACTCCAATTGGATGAGTTGACTTCAAGATTTCTATGAACAGGGGTGTACTGACAAACCTGCTCTCCCAGGATTATAAAAAACCTGTTTACAGTCTTTGCTGATTTCCATGATGCAAATACACCCATCATGGACTATTTCAAGCTACCAAGATGATGTCACTGAGGAGAGGTTGGAAAGAGATACGCACAATAGGCTCGCATAAATCCCAGTGAGGATTTCCAAGTGGAGACATCCTGAACACATTTGGATATGCAGAACTCACGCTAAGGAATAGAATCTAGGTGAGACATTGATTTGAGATGATCTGGCCATAAGATTCCAAGAAGAATTCTGATTTGCAGTTATTTTTGCTTTAGACAAATGTGATCTTGATTAAGGGTTTCAAGTAGAAAACAGACGCAAACATAATTATGGTATAGAAGGTGGGATTAATAAATTTCTAGCAGTCTGCCATCAGTAAAAATTCCTTCTGACAAAGAAGCACTCTGGCCATTCTCAGAGGAGCTAACTCTGGCCAAAGTCAGTAGTGCATCCGTAGAAATGTTAGACCAGGGATATGAGCAATAGAACTGCTTGGCTGTAGGTCTGGGACCTTGTGGTATATGTATCAGCAATCAAAGGTGAGTGGATTCAGCCTGAAGTGTTTTTCTTCTTGGATGATGGGCTCTCTGAGGAAATCTCTAGAATGTCCATCAATCTAATGAAGGAACAGACACATAAGGTGATACAATACAGTGCGGCATGTATTATAACAAAGGTATGTGTAATAGACTATGGGAGCACAAAGGAATAAATTACTAACTAAAACTAGTGAGGAAAGAACAGTTGGTATTCAAACTCAAACTCAAATGATGAATAAGAATTGTCCAGATTTACCAGGAAACACGATGGGGATTGGAGGGGGGAGGTGTCGGTGCAGCGGGGAAGAGGCGATGAGAATTTCAGGCAGAACAGTGCAGGGAACACTCAGGAGCATGGAAGAATTAGGTTTATTCAGAGACCAGCAAGAATTTGGTATTTCTACTACTATATTCTAATCCTACATAAATGTTTATTTCATTCATTTTGTTGCTTCTCTTTATCTCCAGTATAATCCATAGTACCTGACACGCATTGGGTAAGTACTCAGTATTCTATAGAATAAGTTTGAAGATCCACGAAAAAGAGGTTGAGAGTCTTAAGATCCATAACAATGCAATAGTAATCGCACTTTTTATTTTTTAACATTTTTTATTATAAAATTGTGGGGTACAGTTAAGGGTTAGGTATACAAATGTGCATCATTCAGGCACCCTTGTTAATAGAGGGTGTCTCCCCATCCCCAGACAGATATTGACTACTGTTAGTCCCATCTCCCTTCCCCTCCCCCCCATAGTTTCCCACCACTGTCAGTTCTTTTTTTATAGTATTATGGTAGATGTTCAAGGTTCACTACATGAGTAAGAACATGTGATACTCAGACCTTCGTTTCTATGAGAGATCACTCCATATTATAGACTCTAGTTCCATCCAGGTTGCTGCGAAATTCATGATTTTGTTCCTTTTATGACTGCGTAGTATTCCATCATGTATATGTACCACATTTTTTTAATCCAGTCCTCTTTTGACGTACAGCATGGTTGCTTCCAGGTTCTTGCTATTGTGAACAATGCTGCGATAAACATACGTGTGCAGGTTTCTTTTTTATGGAGTGATTTGAGTTCTTCAGGGTATATTCCCAGTAGGGGGATTGCGGGTTCATATGGGAGGTTGATATTTAGAGCTTTTAGGAATCGCCACACTGCTATCCACAGAGGTTGCACTAGTTTACACTCCCACCAACAATGTAGAAGTGTTCCCTTTTCACCACACCCTCTCCAGCAACTGTTATTTTTTGTTATTGATAATTGCCATTCTGACTGAAGTTAGGTGGTATCTCAGTGTGGTTTTGATTTGCATCTCCCTGATGATTAGTGAGGTTGTACATTTCTTCATGCATCTGTTGACTGCTCAGATGTCTTCCTTTATGAAGTGTCTGTTCATATCTTTTGCCCATTTTATAACAGGTTTGTTTTTTTTTTCCAGCATGTTTGAGTTCCTTGTAGATCCAAGATGTTAAGCGTTTGTCAAACCTGGAGTTGGCAAATACTTTTTCCCAGTCTGTAGGTTGTCTCCCTGCTCTCTTGATGGTTTCTTTGACTTTGTAGAAGCTTGTCATTTTAATGAGGTCCCACTTGTCTATCTTACCTCTTATGGCCTGTGGCTTTCGGGTTTTGTTCAGGAATTGGATTCCAGTTCCAATTTCCAAAAGGGTATGCCCTGCATTTTCTCAGGTTCTTATGGTTTGAGGTTTTACACTTAGGTCTCTGATCCATTTAGAGTTAATTGTTGTGTATGGGGACAGATAGGGGTCTTGTTTGAGTCTTCTGCATGTGGTCAGCCAGTTTTCCCAACACCATTTACTGAATAGGTTCTCCTCTCCCCAGGGGTAGGTGGTGGAGGCTTTGTCGAAGATGAGTTGGTTGAGAAATTGAGATTTCGCTTCTGGAATCTCAATTCTATTCCATTGGTCTATATGCCTGTTTTTGTACCAGTATCAAGCTGTTTTGATGATTGTAGCTTTATAGTAAAGTTTGAAGTCTGGTAATGTAATACTGCCTGCTTTGTTTTTTTTGCTGAAGATTGTTCTGGGTATTCTTGGTCGTTTGTGTTTCCATATGAATTCCTGTGTTGTCTTTTCTAGCTCTGAGAAGAATGTTGCTGGTAATTTGATGGGTATTGCATTAAATCTGTAGATTGCCTTAGGTAGGATGGACATCTTCACAATGTTGATTCTTCTAATCCATGAGCTTGGGATATTTTTCCACTTGTTTGTGTCATCTTTGATTTCTTTGAGCACTGTTTTGTAGTTTTCATTGTAAAGGTCTTTAACCTCTCTGGTTAGGAAGATGCCAAGGTATTTCCCTTTTTTTTTTTTGTGGCTATTGTGAATGGAATTGTGCTTTTTATTTGGATTTCTGTTTGTTTATTATTGGTGTAAAGAAATGCGATTGTCTTTTGTACATTTATTTTATATCCTGAGACTTTGCCAAAGTCCTTTATCAGTGTAAGGAGGTTTTTGACAGATTCTCTTGGGTTTTCAAGGTACACGACCATGTCATCTGCAAAGAGAGATAACTTGATTTCCTCTTTTCCTGTTTGGATACCCCTGATTGCCTTCTCTTCTCTGATTGCTCTAGCCAGGACTTCCAAAACTATATTGAACAGGAGGGGTGAGAGTGGACATCCTTGTCTTGTTCCAGTTTTCAGGGGAAATGGTTCCAATTTTTGTCCGTTTAGGAGTATGCTAGCTGTGGGTTTCTCATAGATGGCTTTTACTAATCGCACTTTTTAAATTCAATGATACTGAAACTTATTTATCACATTACTTTCTAGGTAAGGAAAAAGGAATCAGACCACATTCATTCTTTACAAAATTCATTTAGAAGTCAGAAAACCTGGGTCAGTTTTGGAGGGAAGGGTGAGGGGAGTCAGAGTAGCCCCTTGACTATGATTTTTTTTACCCTAATAATAGGCTGTTTCTACGTTCTGAGAAAATACGAAATTTCAGTGACTAGAGGTTGGTCTAAAAATCAGGATTCTGTTTTGAAATTATCCATGCAAAAATAGTACTATTCATCCGACACAGTACTAGCCATATAATATGCTGAGATAAACATTATTCCTATTCTTAAGTAATTGAAACTTTTGACCAACAGAAAGTAAACACACCATTGCAATACAGTGTATTACACAGATCAGAGCTGCCCCCTTGTCCCCTCTCCTGTATTCATTCATTCACTGAGGATTTGGTAAGGAATAGAGAGGAGAGGCTTTACATTTTGCTCCCCATAATAAGCTATTTTAAGCATGCAATCTTTTTTTTTAATTGATATTTTTTATTTTGATATAGTGGGGTACAGTTAAGGGTTAGGTATACAAATATGCTTCATTCAGACCCCCTTGTTGATAACAG